>NC_073398.1:1132489-1202489 GCF_028641065.1 Leucoraja erinaceus
GACACGGGGACACACGCAGGTCACGGGGACACGGGGACACATGCAGGTCACGGGGGACACGGGGACACACGCAGGTCACGGGGACACGGGGACACACGCAGGTCACGGGGACACGGGGACACACGGGGTCACGGGGACACACGCAGGTCACGGGGACACACGCAGGTCACGGGGACACACGCAGGTCACGGGGACACGGGGACACACGCAGGTCACGGGGACACACGCAGGTCACGGGGACACGGGGGGACACACGCAGGTCACGGGGACACACACGCAGGTCACGCAGGTCACGGGGACACACGCAGGTCACGGGGACACGGGGACACACGCAGGTCACGGGGACACGGGCAGGTCACGGGGACACGGGGACACACGCAGGTCACGGGGACACACGCAGGTCACGGGGACACGGGGACACACGCAGGTCACGGGGACCACGCAGGTCACGGGGACACGCAGGGGGACACACGCAGGTCACGGGGGACACGCAGGTCACGGGGTCACGGGGACACACGCGCAGGTCACGGGGACACACGCAGGTCACGGGGACACACGCAGGTCACGGGGACACACGCAGGTCACGGGGACACACGCAGGTCACGGGGACACACACGCAGGTCACGGGGACACACGCAGGTCACGGGGACACACGCAGGTCACGGGGACACGGGACACACGCAGGTCACGGGGACACACGCAGGTCACGGGGGGGACACACGCAGGTCACGGGGACACGCGCAGGTCACGGGGTCACGGGGACACACGCAGGTCACGGGGACACACGCAGGTCACACGGGGACACACGCAGGTCACGGGGACACACGCAGGTCACGGGGACACGGGGACACACGCAGGTCACGGGGACACGGGGACACACGCAGGTCACGGGACACGGGGACACACGCAGGTCACGGGGACACGGGACACACGCAGGTCACGGGGACACACGCAGGTCACGGGGACACGCAGGTCACGGGGTCACGGGGACACACGCAGGTCACGGGGACACGGGGACACACGCGCAGGTCACGGGGACACGGGCACACACGCAGGTCACGGGGACACACGGGACACACACAGGTCACGGGGGACACGGGGAACACGCAGGTCACGGGGGGACACACGCAGGACAACGGGGGACACGCGGGACACGGGGACACACGCAGGTCACGGGGACACACACGCAGGTCACGGGGACACGGGGACACACGCAGGTCACGGGGACGGGGACACACGCAGGTCACGGGGACACACGCAGGTCACGGGGGACACGGGGACACACGCAGGTCACGGGGACACGGGGACACGCAGGTCACGGGGACACACGCAGGGACACACGCAGGTCACGGGGACACACGGGTCACACCACGCAGGTCACGGGGACACCACGGGGACACACGCAGGTCACGGGGACACGGGGACACACGCAGGTCACGGGGACACGCGCAGGTCACGGGGACAACACGCAGGTCACGGGGACACACGCAGGTCACGGTCACGGGGACACACGCAGGTCACGGGGACACACGCAGGTCACGGGGGGGACACACGCAGGTCACGGGGGGACACACGCAGGTCACGGGGACACACGCAGGTCACGGGGACACGGGGACACACGCAGGTCACGGGGACACACGCAGGTCACGGGGGACACACGCGCAGGTCACGGGGACACGGGGACACACGCAGGTCACGGGGACACACGCAGGTCACGGGGGACACACGCAGGTCACGGGGACACACGCAGGTCACGGGACACGGGGACACACGCAGGTCACGGGGACACGGGGACACACGCAGGGTCGGGGGGACACACGCAGGTCACGGGGACACACGCAGGTCACGGGGACACACGCAGGTCACGGGGACACACGCAGGTCACGGGGACACGCAGGTCACGGACACACGCAGGTCACGGGGACACGGGGACACGCAGGTCACGGGGACACGCAGGTCACGGGGACACGCAGGTCACGGGGACACACGCAGGTCACGGGGGGACACACGCAGGTCACGGGGACACACGCAGGTCACGGGGACACGGGGACACACGCAGGTCACGGGGGGGACACACGCAGGTCACGGGGACACACGCAGGTCACGGGGACACACGCAGGTCACGGGGACACGGGGACACACGCAGGTCACGGGGACACGGGGACACACACGGTCAGGTCACGGGGACACACGCAGGTCACGGGACACACGCAGGTCACGGGGACACACGCAGGTCACGGGGACACACGCAGGTCACGGGGACACGGGGACACACGCAGGTCACGGGGACGGGGACACACGCAGGTCACGGGGACACACGCAGGTCACGGGGACACGGGGACGCAGGTCACGGGGACACACGCAGGTCACGGGGACACACGCAGGTCACGGGGACACACGCAGGTCACGGGGGACACGGGGACACACGCAGGTCACGGGGACACACGCAGGTCACGCAGGTCACACGGGACACGGGGACACACGCAGGTCACGGGGGACACACGCACGGGGTCACGGGGACACACGCAGGTCACGGGGACACACGCAGGTCACGGGGACACGTGCACACACGGGGTCACGGGGACACGGGGACACACGCAGGTCACGGGGACACGGGGACACACGCAGGTCACGGGGACACGGGGACACACGCAGGTCACGGGGACACGGGGGACACACGCAGGTCACGGGACACACGCAGGTCACGGGGACACACGCAGGGACACACGCAGGTCACGGGGACACGCAGGTCACGGGGACACGGGCACACACGGGGTCACGGGGACACACGCAGGTCACGGGGACACGGGGACACACGCAGGTCACGGGGACACGGGGACACACGCAGGTCACGGGGGACACGGGGACACACGCAGGTCACGGGGGGACACACGCAGGTCACGGGGGACACACGCAGGTCACGGGGACACGGGGACACACGCAGGTCACGGGGACACGGGGACACACGCAGGTCACGGGGACACGCAGGTCACGGGGACACGGGGACACACGCAGGTCACGGGGACACACGCAGGTCACGGGGACACACGCAGGACACGGGGACACACGCAGGTCACGGGGACACACGCAGGTCACGGGGACACGGGGACACGCAGCAGGTCACGGGGTCACGGGGGGGGACACACGCAGGTCACGGGGACACACGCACACGCAGGTCACGGGGACACGGGGACACACGCAGGTCACGGGGACGGGGACACGCAGGTCACGGGGACACGGGGACACACGCAGGTCACGGGGGGGACACACGGGTCACGGGGACACGCACGGGTCACGGGGACACGGGGACACACGCAGGTCACGGGGACACGGGGACACACGCAGGTCACGGGACACACGCAGGGTCACGGGACACACACGCACGGGGGTCACGGGGACACACGCAGGTCACGGGGACACACGCAGGTCACGGGGACACACGCAGGTCACGGGGGGACACAGGTCACGGGACACACGCAGGTCACGGGGACACACGCAGGTCACGGGGACACACGCAGGTCACGGGGACACGGGACACACGCAGGTCACGGGGGACACGGGGACACACACGGGTCACGGGGACACGGGGACACACGCAGGTCACGGGGACACGGGGACACGGGGACACACGCAGGTCACACGGGACACACGCAGGTCACGGGGACACACGCAGGTCACGGGGACACGGGGACACACGCAGGTCACGGGGACACGGGGACACACGCAGGTCACGGGGACACGGGGACACACGCAGGTCACGGGACACACGGGTCACGGGACACACGCAGTCACGGGACACACGGGGACACACGCAGGTCACACGCAGGACACGGGGACACACACGCACGGGGTCACGGGGACACACGCAGGTCACGGGACACACGCAGGTCACGGGGACACGGGGACACACGCAGGTCACGGGACACACAGGGACACACGCAGGACACACGCAGGTCACGGGGACACACGCAGGTCACGGGGTCACGGGGACACACGCAGGGTCACACGGGGACACACGCAGGTCACGGGGACACGGGGACACACGCAGGTCACGGGGACACGGGGACACACGCAGGTCACGGGGACACGGGGACACACGCAGGTCACGGGGACACACGGGGACAGGTCGCGGGGTCACGGACACACGCAGGTCACACAGGTCACGGGGACACGGGGACACACGCAGGTCACGGGGACACGGGGACACACGCAGGTCACGGGGACACCACGCAGGTCACGGGGACACACACACGCAGGTCACGGGGACACACACAGGTCACGGGGACACGGGGACACCGCAGGTCACGGGGACACACGCAGGTCACGGGGACACGGGACACACGCAGGTCACGGGGACACGGGGACACACGCAGGTCACGGGGGACACGGGGACACCACGCAGGTCACGGGGACACACACGGGCAGGTCACGGGGACACACGCAGGTCACGGGGACGGGGACACGCAGGTCACGGGGGACACGGGGACACGACGCAGGTCACGGGGGAGGTCACGGGGACACACGCAGGTCATGGGGACACACGGGGACACGGGGACACACGCAGGTCACGGGACACGGGGACACACGCAGGTCACGGGGACACGGGTCACACACGGGGTCACAGGGCAGGTCACGGGGACACACGCAGGTCACGGGGACACACGCAGGTCACGGGGAGGTCACACGGGGACACGGGGACACACGCAGGTCACGGGGACACGGGGACACACGCAGGTCACGGGGACACATGCAGGTCACGGGGACACACGCGCAGGTCACGGGGACACGCGCAGGTCACGGGGACACGGGGACACACGCAGGTCACGGGGACACGGGGACACACGCAGGTCACGGGGACACGGGGACACACGCAGGTCACGGGGACACGGGGACACACGCAGGTCACGGGGACACGGGGACACATGCAGGTCACGGGGACACGGGGACACACGCAGGTCACGGGGACACGGGGACACACGCAGGTCACGGGGACACACGCAGGTCACGGGGACACACACGCAGGTCACGGGGACACGGGGACACACGCAGGTCACGGGGACACGGGGACACACGCAGGTCACGGGGACACGGGGACACACGCAGGTCACGGGGACACACGCAGGTCACGGGGGGACACGGGGACACACGCAGGTCACGGGGACACGGGGACACACGCAGGTCACGGGGGACCCACGCAGGTCACGGGGACACACGCAGGTCACGGGGACACACGCAGGTCACGGGGACACGGGGGACACACGCAGGTCACAGGGACACGGGGACACAACCAGGTCACGGGGGGACACGGGGACACGGGGACCCACGCAGGTCACGGGGACACACGCAGGTCACGGGGAGACACGCAGGTCACGGGGACACGCGCAGGTCACGGGGACACGGGGACACATGCGCAGGTCACGGGGACACGGGGGACACACGCAGGTCACGGAGACACGGGGACACACGCAGGTCACGGGGACACGGGGACACACGCAGGTCACGGGGACACGGGGACACACGCAGGTCACGGGGACACGGGGACACACGCAGGTCACGGGGGACACGGGGACACACGCAGGTCACGGGGACACGGGGACACACGCAGGTCACGGGGACACACGCAGGTCACGGGGACACGGGGACACACGCAGGTCACGGGGACACGGGGACACGCAGGTCACGGGGGACACACGCAGGGGGACACACGCAGGTCACGGGGGACACGGGGGACACACGCAGGTCACGGGGACACACGCAGGTCACGGGGACACACGCAGGCAGGACACGCGGGGACACGGGGACACACGCAGGTCACGGGGACACGGGGACACACGCAGGTCACGGGGACACGGGGACACACGCAGGTCACGGGGACACGGGGACACACGCAGGTCACGGGGACACACGCAGGTCACGGGGACACACGCAGGTCACGGGGACACGGGGACCCACGCAGGTCACGGGGACACACGCAGGTCACGGGGACACGCGCAGGTCACGGGACACACGCAGGACAAACGCAGGTCACGGGGACAAACGCAGGTCACGGGGACACGCAGGTCACGGGGACACGCGCAGGTCACGGGGACACGCGCAGGTCACGGGGACACGCGCAGGTCATGGGGACACGCGCAGGTCACGGGGACACACGCAGGTCACGGGGACACACGCAGGTCACGGGGACACACGCAGGTCACGGGGACACACGCAGGTCACGGGGACACGCGCAGGTCACGGGGGGGACACACGCAGGTCACGGGGACATGGGGACACATGCAGGTCACGGGGACACATGCAGGTCACGGGGACACGCGCAGGTCATGGGGACACGCGCAGGTAACGGGGACACGGGGACACATGCAGGTCACGGGGACACGGGGACACACGCAGGTCACGGGGACACGGGGACACACGCAGGTCACGGGGACACGGGGACACACGCAGGTCACGGGGACACGGGGACACATGCAGGTCACGGGGACACGGGGACACACGCAGGTCACGGGGACACGGGGACACACGCAGGTCACGGGGACACACGCAGGTCACGGGGACACGGGGACACACGCAGGTCACGGGGACACGGGGACACACGCAGGTCACGGGGACACACGCAGGTCACGGGGACACACGCAGGTCACGGGGACACGGGGACACACGCAGGTCACGGGGGGGACACGGGGACACATGCAGGTCACAGGGAGACACGCAGGTCACGGGGACACACGCAGGTCACGGGGACACACGCAGGTCACAGGGACACGGGGACACACGCAGGTCACGCGGGTCACGGGGACACACGCAGGTCACAGGGTCACGGGGACACACGCAGGTCACAGGGACACGGGGACACACGCAGGTCACAGGGACACGGGGACACACGCAGGTCACGGGGACACGGGGACCCACGCAGGTCACGGGGAGACACGCAGGTCATGGGGACACGCGCAGGTCACGGGGACACGGGGACACACGCAGGTCACGGGGGGACACACGGGACACACACACGCAGGTCACGGGGACACGGGGACACACGCAGGTCACGGGGACACGGGGACACACGCAGGTCACGGGGACACGGGGACACATGCAGGTCACGGGGACACGGGGACACACGCAGGTCACGGGGACACGGGGACACACGCAGGTCACGGGGACACGGGGACACACGCAGGTCACGGGGACACACGCAGGTCACGGGGACACGGGGACACACGCAGGTCACGGGACACGGGGACACACGCAGGTCACGGGGACACGGGGACACACGCAGGTCACGGGGACACGGGGACACACGCAGGTCACAGGGACCCACGCAGGTCACGGGGACACACGCAGGTCACGGGGACACGGGGACACACGCAGGTCACGGGACACGGGGACACATGCAGGTCACAGGACCCACGCAGGTCACGGGGACACACGCAGGTCACGGGGACACACACGCGCAGGTCACGGGGAGACACGCAGGTCACGGGGACACACGCAGGTCATGGGGACACACGCAGGTCACGGGGAGACACATGCAGGTCACGGGGGACACGCGCAGGTCACGGGGACACGCGCAGGTCACGGGGACACGCGCAGGTCACGGGGACACGCGCAGGTCACACGGGGAGACACGCAGGTCACGGGGACACACGCAGGTCACGGGGACACACGCAGGTCACGGGTACGCATGCAGGTCACGGGGACACGCGCAGGTCACGGGGGGACACACGCAGGTCACGGGGACATGGGGACCATGCAGGTCACGGGGACACATGCAGGTCACGGGGACACGCGCAGGTCATGGGGACACGCGCAGGTCACGGGGACACGGGGACACACGCAGGTCACGGGGACACACGGGGACACACGCAGGTCACGGGACACGAGGACACGGGGGGGACACACGCAGGTCACGGGGGACACGGGGACACACGCAGGTCACGGGGACACGGGGACACATGCAGGTCACGGGGACACGGGGACACACACGCACGGGGTCACGGGGACACGGGGACACACGCAGGTCACGGGGACACACGCAGGTCACGGGGACACACGCAGGTCACGGGGGACACGGGGGGACACACGCAGGTCACGGGGACACGGGGACACACGCAGGTCACGGGGACACGGGGACACACGCAGGTCACGGGGACACACGCAGGTCACGGGGGACACGGGGACACACGCAGGTCACGGGGACACGGGGACACACGCAGGTCACAGGGACCCACAGGGGGGACACACGCAGGTCACGGGGACACGGGGACACACGCAGGTCACGGGGACACACGCACGGGTCACGGGGACACACGCAGGTCACGGGGACCCACGCAGGTCACGGGGACACACGCAGGTCACAGGGTCACGGGGACACACGCAGGTCACAGGGACACGGGGACACACGCAGGTCACAGGGACACGGGGACACACGCAGGTCACGGGGACACGGGGACCCACGCAGGTCACGGGACACACACGCAGGTCACGGGGAGACACGCAGGTCATGGGGACACGCGCAGGTCACGGGGACACGGGGGGACACATGCAGGTCACGGGGACACGGGGACACACGCAGGTCACGGGGACACGGGGACACACGCAGGTCACGGGGACACGGGGACACATGCAGGTCACGGGGACACGGGGACACACGCAGGTCACGGGGACACGGGGACACACGCAGGTCACGGGGACACACGCAGGTCACGGGGACACGGGGACACACGCAGGTCACGGGGACACGGGGACACACGCAGGTCACGGGGACACGGGGACACACGCAGGTCACGGGGACACACACGCAGGTCACGGGGACACGGGGACACACGCAGGTCACGGGGACACGGGGACACACGCAGGTCACAGGGACCCACGCAGGTCACGGGGACACACGCAGGTCACGGGGACACGGGGACACACGCAGGTCACGGGGACACGGGGACACATGCAGGTCACAGGGACCCACGCAGGTCACGGGGAGACACGCAGGTCACGGGGACACGCGCAGGTCACGGGGAGACACGCAGGTCACGGGGACACACGCAGGTCATGGGGACACACGCAGGTCACGGGGAGACACGCAGGTCACGGGGACACGCGCAGGTCACGGGGACACGCGCAGGTCACGGGGACACGCGCAGGTCACGGGGGAGACACGCAGGTCACGGGGACATGGGGACACATGCAGGTCACGGGGACACATGCAGGTCACGGGGACACGCGCAGGTCATGGGGACACGCGCAGGTCACGGGGACACGGGGACACACGCAGGTCACGGGGACACGGGGACACACGCAGGTCACGGGGACACGGGGACACATGCAGGTCACGGGGACACGGGGACACACGCAGGTCACGGGGACACGGGGACACACGCAGGTCACGGGGACACACGCAGGTCAGGGGGACACGGGGACACACGCAGGTCACGGGGACACGGGGACACACGCAGGTCACGGGGGGACACACGCAGGTCACGGGGACACACGCAGGTCACGGGGACACGGGGACACACGCAGGTCACGGGGACACACGCAGGTCACGGGGACACGGGGACACACGCAGGTCACAGGGACCCACGCAGGTCACGGGGACACACGCAGGTCACGGGGACACACGCAGGTCACAGGGACACGGGGACACACGCAGGTCACGGGGACACACGCAGGTCAATAGTCACCAATAAACATCAGCGGAGTATCAGACAATCCTCATGGACGTACAGATTGGCTTTGTTAAATTGTAAATTGTCTGTCGTGTGTGTAGGATGGTGTTACTGTACGGGGATCGCTGGTCGGCATGGACTCAGTGGGCCGAAGGGCCTGTTTCCGCAGTGTATCCCCAAACTAAATTAAACACTAGCTTTCTTTACAGACTGTATTAGTACTGGTTTATTAAATGTCACCTGTACTGAAAGATATCCAGGCTAATACCGTACAACAAGTAGTCCAAAAGGGAAAAATAACAGAGGGGGGAATAGAATGTCAAAGCTGCAAATACGGTTTAGATAGAAAAATGTCAAGGGCTGCAATGAGGTAGACCAGAAGATCGGAAGGTCATCCTTAGAATACAATAGGTCCTTCCAGTAGCCTGACAACAGCAAGGAAGAAGCTGTTTTTGATTCTGGTGCAATGTGCTTTCAAGCATGTATGTCTCCTGCACGACAGGAGAAGTAAGTAGAGGAAATTAACGAGTGTGAATGGACGTGGATTATTTTATGAAGGAACCGCAGATGCTGGTTTACACAGTGTACACAGTCTGCACCCGCTGAGTTTCTCCAGCATTTATGTGTAACCTGCTGGTTTACACCGTTGATAGACACAAAATGCTGGAGTATCTCAGCGGGTCAGGCAGCATCTCTGGAGAGAAGGAATGGGTGACGTCTCAGGTCGACACCCTTCTTCAGACTGAGAGTCAGTGGAGAGGGAAGATAACGATATGGAAGGGTACACAGAGCATGTAAGGTGTGAAAAGGACAGATCAAAGCAGATGATGCTCATGGAAATGTAGACTGGTTCATTGTTGGCTGAGGGGAAGCTGACAACGAGGATTACAAACTGTAAATTAAATCAGGAGGACAGTGACACTCGTCGGAGAACTCGGGTGGGGGAGGGATGGAGAGAGAGAGAGAGGGGAAGCAAGGCGTACTTGAAGTTAGAGAACTCTCCCCTGACTCTCAATCCGAAGAAGGTTCTCAACCCGAAACGTCACCTCTCCAGAGATGCTGTGTAGTCTTTACTTTATCATATATTCTTTATCTTCCTGCATCTGCATTCACCAGTTTGGAAATCCAGTCCTGATTGAAAATCTCTCGGAAGAGCTTGATCCCATCCTGGAGCCCTTGCTGCTGAAGCAGACGTTCAAACAGAATGGGATGGATTACATCCGGCTTGGCGACACCATCATTCAGTACTCTAGGGATTTCAAGCTCTACATGACCACCCGCCTTCGCAACCCTCATTACCTACCGGAGGTGTCAGTCAAGGTAGGCCCGCCACACTGGCATCCTCTCTTCAGTTTAGTTTAGAGATACAGCACGGAAACAGGCCCTTCAGCCCACCGAGTCCGTACCGACCAGCGATCCCCACACACTAACACTATCCCACACACACTGGGAACAATTGACATTTACACCAAGCCAATTAGCCATACAAACCTGTACGTCTTTGGAGGGTGGGAAGAAACCGAAGATCTCGGAGAAAGCCCACGCGGTCATGGGGAGAACGTACAAACTGTGTACAGACAGCACGCGTAGTCGGGATGGAACCCTGGTCTCTGGCGCCTGTAGAGCAGCAACTCGTACAGGTTTGTTGGCTAATTGGCTTGGTATAAATGTAAATTGTCCCCAGTGGGTGGGGGATAGTGTTAGTGTGCTGTGTCACCGTGCTGTCTCTGTTCCCCACAGAGAGATCTGCTCCTCCCCTGAGCCTGGGCGGGAGAGGTTGGCCGTGGTCCCACCAGACTTGCACGTGGGTTGTCCTTCAACGTCTTTATTCTTTGGAGCGCAGAAGGTTAAGGGGGGACTTGATAGAGGTCTTTAAAATGATGAGAGGGATAGACAGAGTTGACGTGGATAAGCTTTTCCCATTGAGAGTAGGGAAGATTCAAACAAGAGGACATGATTTGGGAATTAAGGAACAAAGGTTTAGTGGCAACATGAGAGGGAACCTCTATGCTCAGAGAGTGGTAGCTGTGTGGAATGAGCTTCCAGTGGAGGTGGTGGAGGCAGGTTTGATTTTATCATTTAAAAATAAATTGGATAGGTATATGGACGGGAAAGGCATGGAGGGTTATGTTCTGAGTGCAGGTAGATGGGACTAGGGGAGAATAAGTGTTCGGCACGGACTAGAATGGCCAGGATGGCCTGTTTCCGTGCTGTAATTGTTATATGGTTATACGGTTATAACATGCTATCGGTGATAGGTCAATTGCAAGTTTGTAAATCCTCCACTCTGTGGCCATTGTAAATTGCCACGAGTATGCAAGGAGTGACAGAGAAAGCGGGATAACATAGAACTGGTGCTACAAGTTGGTTGTGCTCTCTCTTCCCAAACTGAGCCCTCCAATTTTCCGATCTCCATCAGCCCTTCCACTCCACTCTCCCACGAGACACTGCCCTCATAGTTCTCACCGGGACTACTGCTACACGCCATTCAGGAAAGGCTACAAGGCCGTTTCACTCCCTCCCCAAGGAAAATCTGACCACGCTGCTATATTCCTGTTGCCGGAGTATAAACAGAGGATAGTTCGGGAAGCGGTAGAGACGAGGGACGTAAAGCGGTGGTCCGACCAGTCAGAGGCCATGCTGCAAGATGCACTGAGTGATGTCGACTGGAATATGTTCCAAGCAAGTTCCAGTGACGTAAGTGAGTTCGTGGAAGCAGTCACGGACTTCATCGCAACAGTAACCGACAACATCGTCCCCACGGTAAGGGTAAGCATCTTTCCGAACCAAAAACCGTGGGTAGACAGGTCTGTTCGTGTGGCCTTGAATGCTCGCACCGCTGCCTACAACTCGGGCTTGGCATCAGGAAACATGGACGTCTACAAGGCAGAGTCCTACCGACTGCGAAGGGCGGTGAAGGACGCAAAGAGAAGGTACAGGGACAAGATGGAGTCACAGATGGAGCAGCAGGACACCAGAAGCCTGTGGCAGGGGCTACGGATTGTAACCAACTACCGAAGCACCGCTCCCTCATCCGCATGTGCCGGCACCTCCCTAGCTGACGACCTGAACTCCTTCTACGCTCGTTTCGAGAGGGGCAACACCACTCCAGGTCTGCCGACTATCGACAATACCGACAGCGGGCTGGCTACCGAAGCTGAAGGGAGGAATGTGCACACATTCTCGCTGTCCGAGCACGACGTGAGGAGGGCACTGACACGGGTGAAC
Source organism: Leucoraja erinaceus (assembly GCF_028641065.1). Classification (NCBI taxonomy): domain Eukaryota; kingdom Metazoa; phylum Chordata; class Chondrichthyes; order Rajiformes; family Rajidae; genus Leucoraja; species Leucoraja erinaceus. Next base: position 1,145,377 of record NC_073398.1, read on the forward strand.
ACGAGAAAAGCTGCAGGTCCCGATGGCATCTCGGGGCGAGTACTCAAGTCCTGTGCTACGCAGCTAACTCCAGTGCTCACTACATTATTCAACCTCTCCCTGGACAAGGCCGTGGTCCCTGCCTGCTTCAAAAAATCCATCATTGTACCGGTACCAAAAAATGCCTCCCCAGCCTGCCTGAATGACTACCGGCCGGTAGCCCTTACCTCGGTAGTCATGAAATGCTTTGAGAGGCTGGTGAAGAAACACATCTGCGCCTTCCTCCCTCGGAACATGTACCCGTTGCAGTTCGCATACCGTCCGAACAGATCCACAGACGATGCGGTCTCCCAGGTCTTGCACACCGCTCTCTCCCATCTGGACAGCCAGAAGGGGAGCTACGTGAGGATGCTGTTCATAGACTACAGTTCAGCCTTCAACACGATAGTCCCCACCAGACTGACCGGGAAGCTACTGGAATTGGGGCTCAACACCTCCCTGTGTTCCTGGGTCCTGGACTTTCTCACCGCCAGGCCCCAGGTAGTCAAGATGGGAGGGAATACATCGGAGTCCCTCACCCTGAGCACAGGATCGCCCCAGGGTTGCGTCCTCAGCCCCCTATTGTACTCCCTGTACACACATGACTGTGTGGCTAGGTTCAGCTCCAACTCAATAATTAAGTTTGCTGATGACACTGTGGTGGTGGGCCTGATCTCAGACAATGATGAGAAGGCCTACCGGGAGGAGGTGGCTGATCTAGCACTCTGGTGCCAGGATAACAGCCTCCTCTTGAACATCAAAAAAATGAAGGAGCTGATCATGGACTTTAGGAGGGCACATCATCTGAGGACGTACACTCCATTGAGGATAAATGGGGATCCTGTGGATATGGTGAACTGTTTTAAATATCTGGGAGTCCACATCTCTGAGGATATGACATGGACATCACACGCCTCAGCACTCGTGAGTAAGGCAAGGCAGCGCCTTTACCACCTCAGGCAATTGAGAAAATTCAGAGTGTCTCCGAGGATCCTCCAGTGCTTCTACGCAGCGGCTGTGGAAAGCATCTTGTCCGGAAATATTACCATCTGGTTTGGGAATTGCTCTGCCCAGGACAAGAAGGCTCTGCAGAGAGTAGTGCGTTCGGCCGAACGCACTATGGGAACTTCACTAGCCCCCCTGCAGGAACTATACATCAGGAGGTGCAACTCCAGAGCCAATAAAATCATGGGAGACCCCTTCCACCCCTGCAACGGACTGTTCCAGCTGCTACGGTCAGGCAAATGCCTCTGCTGCCATGCGGTGAGAACGGAGAGGTTGAGAAGGAGTTTCTTCCCAGAGGCAATTCGGACTGTAAATGCCTATCTCACCAGGGACTAACTCTACAGAACGTTTTTCCTTCCATTATTTATTATGTAAAAGAATATAATAATAACAATAATCTTATTTATATAGCACATTTTTAGTCAACTTGCATTGACCCCAAAGTGCTTCACATAATTACATTACATTTACACACAGTCAAAGGTGGGTGAAGTGTCTTGCCCCAAGGACACAACGACAGTATGCACTCCAAGCGGGATTCGAACCGGCTACCTTCCGGTCGCCAGCCGAACACTTAGCCCATTGCGCTATCTGTCGTCCCAATATGTGTGTTATGATTGTGTTTATAATTTGTTTGGTTGTTTTGTTGTTTGTCTTTTGCACAAAAGTCCGCGAGCATTGCCACTTTCATTTCACTGCACATCTCGTATGTGTATGTGACAAATAAACTTGACTTGACTTGACTTGACTGAGTGGGTTTTCTCCGGGATCTCTCTTTTCCTCCCGCATGCCAAAGATTTAAAAGTTTGTAGGTTAATTGTCTTCGGTAAAATTGTGAATTGTCCCAAGTGTGTGTGGGATAGTATTAGTGTGTGGGGATGCCTGGTCAGTGCGGATTCAGTGGGCCAAAGGGCCTGTTTCCACCCTGTATCCGTGAACTAAACTCCATCTGTCAAGGTGCAACAACTCACACTTGCTCAGTGTAAATGGATGTGATCAAGTCGTGTGTGCAATGAAGGTGTTGGTTCTGCTTGTGGTGTGGAAGGGGAGTAGGGATATCTGACGATGTTGCCCTTGTGTTTGCAGGTGACGCTGTTAAACTTCATGATCACCTCGATTGGGCTGGAGGACCAGCTGCTGAGCATTGTGGCAGCTAAGGAAAAGCCAGAGCTGGAGGAAAAGAAGAATGTTCTTTACGTCGAGAGGGCCCAGAACAGGTGTTGAGTCGTGCCCAGTGCTGTCTAGAGTCATAGAGTGATACAGTGTGGAAACAGGCCCTTTGGCCCAACTTGCCTACACCAGCCAACATGTCCCAGCTACACTAGTCCCACCTGCCTGCGTTTGGTCCATATCCCTCTAAACCTGTCCTATCCATGTACCTGTCTAACTGTTTCTTAAACGTTGGGATAGTCCCAGCCTCAACTACCTCCTCTGGCAGCACGTTCCATACACCCACCACCCTCTGTGTGAAAAAGTTACCCCTCAGATTCCTATTAAATCTACCACACCTCACACTAAACCTATATCCTCTGGCCCTCGATTCACCTAATTCCCCTACTCTGGAAAAGTCCTGCGTCTACCCAATCTATTCCTCTCATGATTTTGTACACCTCTATAAGATTACCCCTCATCCTCCTGCACTCCAAAGAATAGAGACCCAGCCTGCTCAACCTGTCCCTATAGCTCGCACCCTTGAGTCCTGGCAACATCCTTGTATCACTCCGGCCCTCTTTCTTGCTTCTCTTTAGTGAATCTGTATAAAGCTTTGATTAGACCACATTTTGTGCTGTGTGTTGTTCTGGTCACCCCATTACAGCAAGGATGTGGAGGCTTCAGAGAGAGTGCAGAAGAGATTCACCAGTGTGTGTTTTTCCTGGATTGGGGAGTATGAGCTGTAAGGAGGTTGTACAAACTTACCTTGTGTTCTCTGGAGGCTGAGGGGCAACATGACAAAAGTATTTTAAATGACGAGAAGTGTGGAGAGGGTAAACAGTTTAGTTTAGATTAGAGATACAGCACAGATACAGGCCTACTCAATCTCCCCCCATAGCTCACACCCTCTAGTCCTGGCAACATCCTCGTAAATCTCCTCTTTTTCCTTTTCAGCCTGAGAACACCTTCCTATAACATGGTGCCCAGAACTGAACACAATATTATAAATGTGGCCTCACCAACATCTTCTATATTGTCAATCTGCAGTGAATTGAGTGCAATGATTGCCCTGGTTTCAAAGACCCACAAAAAGCGTTTGTCCACAAAGCCAGGTTGGTTAGGGGCGTGATGTGGGGCAGTGGGACCTTTGCTAACCTCCATGTGAACCTGCACCAGAGGCCAACTAGAATGAGTGGTGTAGATGTACGGACTGAACTGGGCAAGAGGCAACAATGGGATGTGTTTGATCAGGGCCCTGGATTCACAATAGTGAAAAGCCTGAATAGAGTGGATGTGGAGAGGATGTTTCCACTAGTTGGACAGTCTAGGACCAGAGGCCATAGCCACAGAATTTTTCTTCGGAGTCACGTGAGTGACTACGTGAAGAACCCGTCCAGCACGCATGCGTGACATGAGCGTTCACGCAGAGCAACAGCGACGAACGGGAGTACAGGCGCTCCCGCTACAGCTTAAAAAAGACGGGCCGTCAGGTAAGTTTATTCTGAGGTCGTTTATTCGAAAAGTGGTTGTTTTGCTTTGTCTCACCAGGTCGAGACAACTGGAACATGAGCAAAACAAGGCAAGCAAAGAAGACCGCCCCCCGTTCAACTCCAACGGAGGAGCGTCCCATCAGTGGGGGGGCAAGAGGCGGTAGGACCGCTAACCCAACGATCCGCCATCCCTGACCCCGAGCCGAGCCCAGTCCCGCTAGCGCAGCCTGAGCAGCGGGCTGGATGTAAATCAACGCGGAAGACAAACCAGCCGGTGGTATCCGACTCTTCGGACGGGGATGTCTCACCGCCCGAACGCGGCAGAGACAGCCGCATGGAGGGGCTCATGGAGCAAATGCTCCAGCGACACTTGCTTCGGGAGCTGGAGCAGTCTCGCCAAGGGAGTTCCTGCCACAGTGCTTCACAAGGCGCTGGCCATCGCTTCTCCCTCAGTCGAGGGCAGCGTTGGCAACCAGAGCTGGGCTGGTCAAGAAGAGGGGTCACTGGCCGAAGATGTCGGGAGTACGCTTGGGATACAGGACCAGGAAGAGCTGCTGGGTGTGGTAGACCGCTACATGGCAGCTCCATGTGCAGGACAGCCATTAGAGCCAAAACTGGCGGCCAGCATTGATTACCTGTCCTTCAAGCCCCTACAAGAGCAGGTAGTTAATGAGGCACTAGAGCCGTATTCGGCCCCAGAGAATTGCGCCTCGCTCAACGTGCCGGCCGTCAACAGCCAAATCTGGGGGCACGTTGGGCAGAACATCCGCAACCAAGAACTCAAATTACAGTGGATTCTCAGGCTCCTGACGTCAGCCATCACTCCCTATGCTCGTTCCGTGGATGGGGTGGAAATGACCACGAATCAGCAGGATACATTAGCACTGCTGTGTAACACCCAATTCGAGATCAACAACCTCCATAAGGAGATAATAAGACCTGCCCTCTACCCGAAATTCGCAAGGTTGTGCAAAACACCGGCCTCAGAGCCACAAATCCTGCTCTTCGGCAAGGACCTCTCCAAAAAAGTGAAGGACCTGGAAGAGGAGTCCAAAACATTTGGCCTCATGAGGGCAGGCCCCAGGACGACCAAAGCCACAAAACCCAAGCGGCAGTACCCCACCGCGTCCACCAGTCGACGTCAACCTCATGGGACTGGTGAAAGCTCGGGGTCCGCACATTACTCCCGAAAGCCTTTTTTAGGCCAGGGCCCAGAGCGGACCCCATGGAAAATGTGCCACCCCCAACCAGCAGCACATCAGACAACACATCGTCTGACGAAGAAGCAGAAGAAACACCCGTAACCATGGAGGTAGGTGGGTCTGGTTCCTACCAGCATATAAAAAGTGGGGCTTCTATACTAACAGGGGGGAGACTACTCCTGTTTGTGCAAGAATGGAGATCTATCACGAATTATAAATATATACTCAATAGCATTCGTGGATACAAAATAGAATTTGCTCAAGAAAACATGCCACCAGTTCAGCATACACCCCAAAGGGTCTTTTCCCTCTCAGTTAAAGAAAAACTAGAGGGCCAAGCAGAACTGGTGAGACTACTCACAAAGGGTATCATTGAAAAAACCAAACATGAACCATTGGAATTTATCTCAAATATATTCACCAAAACTAAAAAAGATGGTGGATGCCGCATCATCATTGACTTAACTTCACTAAATATGTTTGTTAAGTATATACATTTCAAAATGGAAACGTTTGTAACTGCCAAACAACTGATTTCTAAAGGATACTTCATGGCAAGCATCGACCTTAAAGATGCTTACTATTCAGTACCCATTCAAAAGGATCATCACAGATACCTGAAATTTACCTGGATGGGGCAACTATGGCAGTTTAAAGCGTTGCCTAATGGTTTAACATCAACCCCAAGATTGTTCACCAAGATATTAAAACCAGCCTTGGCAATATTAAGAAAACAGAAACATATTGTCATGGCATATCTTGATGATATCCTAATAGTAGGCAAAACCATGGAATTGGCTATATCAGCTGTGTCAGCTACCAAGCAATTGTTTGAAACCTTGGGATTTGTCTTACATCCAAATAAATCAAAGTTGACGCCATCCACAACCCTGGACTATCTGGGATTCACAATTAACTCAGTCCACATGTCTGTAACTTTGCCAAAAGACAAAGCAGCAGAATTGGCACAAACATGTAATAATTTAATGGTCAACGATCGACCAACCATTCGACAAGTGGCAAGAGTAATTGGAAAAATGGTAGCAGCATTTCCAGCTACACAATTTGGACCTCTGCACTATCAAAACTTACAAAGAGCAAAAGTGCAGGCGTTAAAATGACATGCAGGTCACTTTGACCGAACCATGAAATGACCCATTGAAGCAATATCAGAGTTACAATGGTGGATGGAGAACATTTGGCATAGTTCCAGCCCTATCATCATCATTAACCCTACGTTAATTATTCAAACAGATGCTAGTGCTCAAGGCTGGGGAGCAACTAATACCATATCCAGCACAGGTGGTAGATGGACTAATCTAGAGTCATCTTTACTACAAATACTGGGCATAAATTATCTGGAAATGTTGGGTGCATTTTATGGCTTAAAAGCATATTCAACAAATATGCATCACTTGCATGTTTGTTTACAAATAGATAATACCACGGTGGTGGCCTATATTAACCATATGGGCGGTATAAAATCGATATCATGTGACAAATTGGTCAACACAATCTGGCAATGGTGTGTCGACAGACATATTTGGCTATCAGCAACTTACCTACCAGGTAAGCTAAATACAGTGGCAGACACCAGGTCACACAAATTCAATGATAACACCGAATGGATGTTAAATCCCAAAGCATTTGCTGAAATCACAAAGCAATATGGCACACCATATATCGATCTATTTGCATCCAGAGTAAATCACCAGGTTCCAATGTATGTCGCTTGGGAACCAGACCCTGAGGCAGCAGCGATAGACGTATTTGCGCTGGACTAGGGAAAATTCTTCTTTTATGCCTTTCCTCCCTTCTGCCTCATCAGTCGGGTACTATGCAAAATACAGATGGACTCTGCTTCAGGTATTTTGATAGTACCCGACTGGCCTTCACAGCCATTGTTCCCAGTGGTCCTCGACATGGTCATCGAGACCCCAATGACTTTTCCCAGTAGCCCAGAATTGCGAACTCACCCTGTATCAGGCATAAGCCACCCATGCCACGATAAAATTAAACTCCTGGGTTGCAGATTCTGAAAAGGCCTCTGCTCAAGATTCAAGATTCAATTTATTTGTCATTTGGACCCCTGGAGGTTCTGCAGCCATACCTTACAAACAAATAGACCCAAGACACAACAACACAACATAATTTACATAAACATCCATCACATCACTGTGATGGATGGCCAAAAAAACTTATCTCTCCACTGCACTCCCCCCCCCCCCCCCCCCCCGATGTCAGAGTCAAAGTCAAAGCCCCCGGCTGGCGATGGCGATTGTACCGCAGCCATTAAAGCCACGCTGGGTGGTGCAAGGTCGCCCACCGGGTCTTGATGTTGGAGCCCCCGGCGTGCACTCGCAGAGTCCCGCGGCCATTCCAAGCCGCTCGGGGCGGTGCTGTAAGGCCCCGCTACAGGAGCTCTTCGACCCCGCAACTCGGGCGGGAGAAGTCGCGTTGCGGGAGCCCTGAAAAGCGGTCTTCCTCCAGTGACCCGCGGGCTCCCGGTGCCGCCGTCCGCCAGACCCGCAGTTGCAGCCTCCGAATCTCCGGAGGTCGGGCCGCAGCAGCAGCAGTGCTCCACCACCGCTCCACCCGCTCCGGACTCGGCCAGCTCCGCGACGGTGAGGTGAGTCGTCGGCACCAGAGCCCCCGGTCTTCTCCTGTTGGAGGCCGCTCCTCGTTGCAGCCCCAACGACAACGGAGACCAGAAAAAGAAAAGGTCGGGTCTCCCGTGCAGGGAGAGATTTAAAAGTTACCCCCTCACAGAGATTCACCACTCTCTGTGTGAAAAAAGTTCTTCTCATCTCGGTTTTAAAGGATTTCCCCCTTATCCTTAGGCTGTGACCCCTTGTCCTGGACTTCCCCAATATCGGGAACAATCTTCCTGCATCTAGCCTGTCCAACCCCTTAAGAATTTTGTAAGTTTCTATAAGATCCCCTCTCAATCTCCTAAATTCTAGAGAGTATAAACCAACTCTATCCAGTCTTTCTTCATAAGACAGTCCTGACATCCCAGGAATCAGTCTGGTGAACCTTCTCTGCACTCCGTCTATGGCAATAATGTCCTTCCTCAGATTTGGAGACCAAAACTGTATGTAATACTCCAGGTGTGGTCTCACCAAGACCCTGTACAACTGCAGTATAACCTCTCTGCTATACTCAAATCCCTTTGCTATGAAAGCCAACATACCATTCGCTTTCTTCACTGCCTGCTGCACCAGCATGCCTACTTTCAATGACTGGTGTACCATGACACCCAGGTCTCGCTGCATCTCCCCTTTTCCTAATCGGCCACCATTTAGATAATAGTCTGCTTTCCTGTTTTTGCCACCAAAATGGATAACCTCACATTATTACGATTGGACAACATGGTTGTAACACCAGACCATGTCTCATTTACAATCCAGGGGCTGGTCAAACAGAGCAGGCCAGGAACATCAAACCCAATCATGGAATTCCGGGCTTACCCACCTGAACCACGGTTATGTGTCATGACCCACTTATTGAACTATATTGACACAACAAGAATTCCCCGAGGGAGAGAAAAAGCCTTATGGGTCAGCCACAAGAAACCTCATGGTCGGGTGACTAGCCAAACTATTTCAAGATGGCTCAAGCAGGTGCTGAAAGCCGCTGGTGTAAATACTAACGTGTATAAATCTCACTCCACCAGGGCAGCATCCACGTCGGCGGCTAAGAGAATGGACGTACCTATGGACCACATCCTGGCTACAGCGGGGTGGTCTGGGGAAAATACGTTTCAAACTTTTTATAATAAGCCGTTGGCAGAACCTGCATCATTTGGAGAAAAAAATATTTGAATCTGCAAATATATAATTTAAGCCCGGGGGAGCAATTTTGTTTTTTGTTATTGTTTAATAAACACCATTATTGTTTTACAAACAGATTCAGGGTTGATTACGATAACATACTTCCTCCCTCGAATGGCTTCGGCAGTGAGTGAAGTATGAACTGTTACACGGTTTGAAATCACAGAGCTTTAAAATCTTCACGTAGTCACTCACGTGACTCTGAAGTAAAATAGTAAGATTAAATGAGAACTTACCAGTTCGAAGTTTGATCTGTATTTTATGAGGAGTTACGATGAGGGATTACGTGCTCTCCGCTCCCACCCTCAATTATAGAGATCAACTGGTAATTAAGTTCTCCTTTTCTTTACTATGTTTATTTAAATTATTGTGTCTTTCTGTGATTCCACACCGCTGCTTTGAAGTATGTCGCGCATGCGTGCTGGACGGGTTCTTCACGTAATCCCTCATCGTAACTCCCCATAAAATACAGATCAAACTTCAAACTGGTAAGTTCTTGTTTAATCTTACTATTTAAGGACATACGGTCATGAGGAATAGGAGCAGAATTAGGCCATTCGGTCCATCGTCTACTCTGCCATTCAATCATGGCGGATCTATCTCTACCTCCTAATCCCATCCTCCTGCCTTCTCCCCATAACCTCTGACCTGTACTTTTTGGATAGAGACAAGAAGGAATTTATTTAATCAGAGGTTGGTGAATCTGTGGAATTTATTGGCACAGAAGGCTGTGGAGGCCATATCAGTGGATATTAATAAGGCAGAGATAGATATATTCTTGATTAGTACGTGTCAGGCAGGAGAATGGATTGAGAGGGAAGGATAGATCAGCCATGATTGAATGGTGGAGTTGACTTGATGGGCCGAATGGCTTCATTCTGCTCTGAAAACCTATCAACTTATGGTTGTTGCAAGATCTCACCACAGAAGCTGACACAATGACCCTTTACCCACCACTCAGGAAGCTGTTGAAGCAGATCGAAGATCAGATTCTGGAGGTGCTGTCCATGTCGCAGGGGAACATTCTAGAAGAAGAACGGGGGATAGAGGTGCTCTCCTCCAGCAAGCTGCTGTCCCAGGAGATCCTGGAGAAGCACGAAATCACCATGAGGACAGAGAAGCAGATCGATGAGACCCGAGATGGCTACCGACCTGTGAGTGGCCCGCTCAATGTGAACATCAATGCACAGTTCTCCTGTTGCAGCTTGTTCACTGAACCATGCTGGAATAATTGGTGTAACGTCAGCCGGTGACTGGATACAAGATAGATACAAGATACAAGATACATTTAATTGTCATTTGGACCCCTTGAGGTCCAAACGAAATGCCGTTTCTACAGCCATACATTACAAACACATAGACCCAAGACACAACATAATTTACATAAACGTCCATCACATCGCTGTGATGGAAGGCCTAATAACTTATCTCTCCACTGCACTCTCCCCCCCCCCGATGTCAGAGTCAAAGTCAAAGCCCCCGGCTGGCGATGGCGATTGTCCCGCGGCCATTAAAGCCACGCCGGGTGGTGCGAGGTCGCACACCGGGTCTTGCTGTTAGAGCCCCCGGCGTGCGCTCGCAGAGTCCCGCAGCCATTCCAAGCCGCTGGATGCTGTACGTGCAGATAAATGCACCTGTTGTTTTGTGTGACATGTCCATCCAAGACCGCAAGAATTTGCAGAGACTATGGATGCATCACACAAACCAACCTCCCTTCCACTGACCCCATGCCCAGGTACGTCACGCTGCCTCGGCAAGGCCAACCGCATAATCAAGGACGAATCGCTCACCGGCCACTCCCTCTTCTCCCCTCTCCCATCGGGCAAAAAGTACAGAAGTGTGAAAACGCACACCTCCAGATTCAGGGACAGTTTCTTCCCAGCTGTTATCAGGCAACTGAATCATCCTACCACAACCGGAGATCAGTGCTGAACTACTATCTACCTCATTGGTGATCCTCCGACTATCTTTGATAGGACTTTAGTGGCTTTACCTTGCATAGAACGTTATTCTCCTATCATGTATCTATACACTGTGAGCGGCTCGATTGTAATCAAGTATTGTCTTTCCGCTGACTGGTTAGCACGCAACTAAAGCTTTTCCCTGTACCTCAGTACACGTGAACAGAAAGTGAAAATGATGTTTCAGAATAACTATTGCAAAACAACTTTACACTAACACTATCCTACACACTCAGCGGGTCAGACAGCATCTCTGGAGAGACAGAATAGGTGACTCACCTGTCCCGCTAAGTTATTCCAGCATTTTGTGTCTACTTTTACTTTCCCACGGAAACAGGCCCTTCGGCCCACCAAGTTCGCACTGACCAGCGATCCCTGTACTCTAATACGATCCTACACACACTAGCAACAATTTACAATCTTTACAGAATCCAATTAAAAACGTTTCGCCGAACACCTCAGCTTGGTCCGCAATAACCAAGCTGACCTCCCGGTGGCTCAGCACTTCAACTCCCCCTCCCATTCCATATCCGACCTCTCTGTCCTGGGTCTCCTCCATGGCCAGAGCGAGCAACACCGGAAATTGGAGGAACAGCACCTCATATTCCGCTTGGGGAGTCTGCATCCTGGGGGCATGAACATTGAATTCTCCCAATTTTGTTAGCCCTTGCTGTCTCCTCCCCTTCCTATCTCTCCCTCAGCCCTCGTCCTCCTTCCCCTTTTTTCTTCCTTTCTTCCCCCCCCCCCTCCCCCCCCCCCCCCCCCCCCCCCCACCTGTAAGGCAGCAACTCTACCGCTGCGCCACCGTGCTGCCATTTGATCAGGCAATATGTCCAATTCTACTCATCAATATGTTAAATTCCACCTATCAACCACAGCCCCTCAATTCCATCCCCACCTACAAGATCCCTGTGTATTGGATGCTGGGATCGTGAGCAAGACAGAAGCAGCTGGTCAGGCAACATCAATGAGGGAAGTGAGTGAAGAGGCAATGTATTGTGTCGGCCCCTTCCTCTGTCCTCCTCTGATCCACAACAACTCAATTACCCAATGCTCACCTTCAGCCCAGTCACCCCAACGTCCTGGATCATAACCCCTACAACTGCCCACCATGGCGGCACAATGGGGAGAACCAGTGCCTCGCTGTGCCAGAGACCAGGGTTCCACCCTCCCCTCGGGTGCTGTCTGTGTAGACACATCACTCATTAGTTTATTGTCACGTGTAGTGAGGTACAGCGATGAGCTTTTCTTGTGTGCTGAGCAGCCAGAGAAAACAAAAGGCAAGATTACACGGTGGCACAGCGGTAGAGTTGCTGCCTTACAGCGGCACAGACCCAGGTTCCATCCTGACTACGGGTGCTGTCAGAACGGAGTTTGTACGTTCTCCCCGTGACCATATGGCCATTTGGACCATGTTCTCCGGGTGCTCCGGTTTCCTCCCACACTCCAAAGACGTGCAGGTTTGTAGGTTGATTGGCTTGGTATAAATGTACATTGTAGTGTGTGTAGGATGGTGCTAGTGTGCGGGGATCGCTGGTCGGTGTGGACTCAGTGGGCCGAAGGGCCTGTTTCCGCGCTGTATCTCTAAACTAAACTAAACTAAGGCATGATAAAGGGAATAACATGAATAATATTTAGTGCAAGATAAAGCCACTAAAGTTCGATATAAGAGTCTGAGGGTCTCCAATGAGGTGGATAGTAGGTCAGGACTGCTCAGGACATTCTTCCTATTTTTTATTTAGAGATACAGTGCGGAAACCCAAAGCTTCAGTCCACCAAATGCGCGCCGACCTGTGATCCCCGCACACTTACACTATCCTACACATACTAGGGACAAATTACAATTATACCAAGCCAATTACCATACAAAATTCTTTGGCGTGTGGGAGGAAACCGCAGCACCCGTAAAAAACCCATGCAGGTCACAGGGAGAACGGACAAACTCCAGACAGACAGGGCCTGTAGTTAGGATGGAACCCGGGTCTCTGGCGCTGTGAGGCAGCAACTCTACCGCTGTGTCACTGTGCCGCCCCTGTGGGTTTCCTCGGGGTCTCTTGAGTCCCCCCACATCCTCAGCACATGTGAGCTGGTGGGTTGGCTGACTGCTCCACAATGCCCCTGCTGTGTGGGGAGTGGGAGGATGTTGCGGGAGGTCATGGGATCCCATAGATGGGGCGTTGGTGAGTCGGTGACCTCCACTAACCTGCACCTTCTAACACTCCACAGGTGGCTGAACATTCCAGCGTCCTCTTCTTTGTCATTTCCAACCTGGCCTACATCGACCCCATGTACCAGTATTCACTCACATGGTTCCTCAACCACTACATCAACTCCATTGACAAAAGCACTCCTTCCAGACAGCTGCAGGACAGGATAAATAACCTCAACGCACACTTCACCTACAGGTACTTACTGACATACTGTGTGTGTGTGTGTGTATGTGAATGCCCCACTGTGTATAAATACCCCACTGTGTATGTGAATACCCCACTGTGTGTATGTGAATACCCCACTGTGTGTGTGTGAATACCCCACTGTGTATAAATACCCGACAGTGTATGTGAATACCCCACTGTGTGTATAAATATCCCACTGTGTGTGTGTGAATACCCCACTGTGTGTGTAAATACCCCACTGTGTGTATAAATATCCCACTGTGTGTGTGTGAATACCCCACTGTGTGTGTAAATACCCCACTGTGTGTATAAATATCCCACTGTGTGTGTGTGAATACCCCACTGTGTGTGTGAATACCCCACTGTGTGTATAAATACCCCACTGTGTGTGTAAATACCCCACTGTGTGTGTGAATACCCCACTGTGTGTGTATAAATACCCCACTGTGTGTGTGTGAATACCCCACTGTGTGTGAATACAGTGTGGGTGGCACGGTGGCGCAGCGGTAGAGTTGCTGCCTTATAGTGCCAGAGACCCGGGTTCGATCCTGACTACGGGTGCTGTCTGTACGGAGTTTCTACCTTCTCCCCGTGGCCTGCGTGGGTTTTCTCCAGGTGCTCCGGTTTCCTACCACACCTAAGAGACATACAGGTTTGTAGGTTAATTGGCTTTGGTAAAATTGTAAATTGTCCTTGGTGTGTGTAGAATAGTGTTGGCGGGCTGGGATCACTGGTCGGTGTGGACTCAGTGGGCCGAAGGGCCTGTTTCGCATTGTATCTGTAAACTAAACTAAAGGTTTCAGTAGACACAAAATGCTGGAGTAACTCAGCGGGCTAGGAACTGTAGTATCCCCGGAGAGAAGGAATGGTGACGTCAGGTCAAGACTCTTCTTCAGACTGACAGACCTTAGTCTGAAGAAGGGTCTTGACACAAAATGTCACCCACTCCTTCGCTCCAGAGTTCCTGCAGCATTTTGTGTCTATCTTTGGTGTGAACCAGCATCTGCCGTTCCTTCCAACACATAAAGGTAAACGTATCTTCAGTTCAACTCCCCCGTGGGTGAGTGGGACTACGCACTGTCCACGGGCACCCTGGGGGATTTCCGGGACACTGCTGGATGTGGAACGGACCCTTGACAAGGATTGTATTATAGTTGTATAATAGTACATTTAGCTATAAGTATATAAGAATAGTATAGAATAATACTTGTTTAGATACTTGAGTGATTTGATATTATGTTGGTGGATTTTGTTGGGTATTGTTTTCTGTTGTATATATTATTGCAATAATTGATTCCATTTACTGTATTTCTGTTTATAAAAGAATATATGTAAAAACTAAGACAAGTAAGAGATGTTGTGTGTTGTTGCGGCAGCATCTACCAGAACGTGTGCCGGTCGCTGTTTGAACGGGACAAGATGCTTTTTTCCTTCCTGCTGTGCGTGGGGATCCAGAGGAGCCGCAACCTGATCAATGAGGATGAGTGGCGCTTCCTACTGACCGGTGGTGTGGCCTTGGACATCCCCTTTGTCAACCCAGCCCCGACTTGGGTGAAGGACAAGTCCTGGGCTGAAATAGTCCGCCTCGCCACGCTCCCTGCCTTCTCTGACCTCAACAACCACTTCAGCTCAAAGGTGAGGGTGCAGGCAACACAGCACAGTTGGCAGGGAGGTGGGGAGGAGAACTTGGGTCTCCCTCTCCCAGACACTCAAAAAACCCGAAACGTCACCCATCCCTTCTCTCCAGAGATGCTGCCTGTCCCGCTGAGTTACTCCAGCACTTTGTGTCTATCTTTGGAGATGGGGAGGAATGACTACTAGAATCTGATGAACCACGAACTCAGCGGAGATGCGGTACAGGCAATAGGTGTAGACCTTATTACGGCACGGTGGCGCAGAGTTCGAGTTGCTGTCTCACAGCGCCAGAGACCTGGATTCCATCATGGCTACATGTGCTGTCTGTACGGAGTTTGTACGTTCTCCCTGTGATCTGCGTGGGTTTTCTCCGAGATCTTCGGTTTCCTCCCACATTCCAAAGACACACAGGTTTGGACTCTGGCTGCAGTCCCTGAGGGAGTTTAGTTTAGAGATACAGCGCGGAAACAGGCCCTTACCTCACCGAGTCCACGCTGACCAGCGATCTCCGCACACTATCCTACACACACCAGGGACAATTTACAATTTTACCAAAGCCAATTAACTTTCAAACATGTACGTCTTTGGAGTGTGGGAGGAAACCGGAGATCCCAGAGAAAACCCAGGCAGGTCACGGGAAAAACGTACAAACTCTGTACAGACGTAGTCAGGATGGAACCCGGGTGTCTAACGCTCTAAGGCAGCAACTCTACCGCTGTGCCACCAACTGTTGGAGGCAGAAACTGTCACAATGCAGAATAGGTGTGTGGGTGAAGCCTTGAATCATCCAGGCACAGGCAGACAAAGTGATGGTGACTGGCGTTGGTGTAGATAGCTACATGAGGGGCAGTGTGATGGGCCAAAGGGCCTGTTTCTGTGCTACATCCTCAATCACAACATTATTCCCATTATCGTGTGTCTGTACACTGTGGACGGCTCAATTGTAATCATGCATTGTCTTTCCACTGGCTGGATAGCACGCAACTAAATCTTTTCACTGTACCTCGGTACACGTGACAATAAACTCAATTAAACTACTGGTAATAACATAAATGGTTTCTCAGCACTTACCCACCACCATGAGATGTGTGTTTGTGTGTGTGTGTGTGTGTGTGTGTGTGTGTGAGCGTACAGCGATGTGTTCACCAGCTTACTCGCACCCAGCTCACACTCACCCAGCTCACACTCAGCCAGCTCACACACAGCCAGCTCACACTCACCCAGCTCACACTCAGTGGTGTTCAAGAAGGAACTGCAGATGCTGGAAGATCAAAGGTACACAAAATTGCTGGAGAAACTCAGCGGGTGCAGCAGCATCTATGGAGCGAAGAAAATAGGCGACGTTTCGGCCCGAAACCCTTCTTCGCTCCATAGATGCTGCTGCACCCACTGAGTTTCTCCAGCAATTTTGTGTGCCTTCACATTCAGTGGTGTTCCATTATCCACCCTGTACACAAGCAGTGCTGGTGAAGAGCATCCTCCCATGGAGTCACAGAGTGATACAATGTGGAAACAGGCCCTTGTTACCCACACCCACCTACATGGCCCGTCTACACTAGTCCCACCCGCCTGCATTTGGCCCATATCCTTCTAAACCTTTCATTGACACTATATTGTCACATGTACCTAGGTAAAGTGAAAAGCTTTGTTTTGTGTACAACCCAGTAAAACCATACAGCAGACCTCACCTGGGCAGTGTCGCCATGTTACTGCCGATGACAAAGTTACAACAGTTCATTCAACAGTCCTATCTACCGCCCGCTGCTGCACATGGCAGCCCCTCACGTCCCGCTGGGACCCACCGTTCTTGGCAGCCCCCCCACCAGGACCCCTCTCCATTCTCAGTGACCCTTGCCTCTCTCTGTCAGCCCTCCTCTCTCACCAACAGCCCCACCCAACCCTCTCCCTCTCAGCGGTTGCGCACGGGTCCCTCCTCGCTCGGCCCGGGTGAATGAGCTGGGCCTACCAGAGGGCTTGGCCTCTCTCCGGGATCACTCTCGGCCGCGCTGCCCACTGGGACCCTGTCCGTGCACCTGTCCAAATGTCTTTTAAACATTGTGATCGTACCTGCCTCAGCTACCGCTTCTGACAGCTCGTTCAGGCAGACGTTAAGCTCACTGGTCTATAGTTCCCAGGCTTTTCCTTGTGACCCTTCTCAGAAAGAGGCACGACTTTTGCCATTCTCTAGTCTTCCGTCACCTCTCCCGTGTCTAATGACGATGTATGTATCCCAGCCAACGCTCCCACAATTTCCTCCCTAGCTTCCCACAGTGTCCTCAGATATATCTGATCTGGCTTAGGAGATTGATCCACCTGCATGCACTCTGGGATGTTCACCACCTCCTCGACTATAACACTGACTGTCCTCATGACACCTCCAGTCTCAAGTTGCCCAGTCTTCATATCTTTCTCCACAGTAAACACACAGGTGAAATACTCATTCAGGACCTTGTCCGTCTACTGTAGCTGCACACTGAGATGGCCACTAAGGGACTCTATTGTCTCTCGTCACCCTCTTTCTCTTAATGTGCTTTTAAAATCATCCAGAGTTGTCCCTTTCCCCCCACAGATGCTGCCTGATGTGCTGGTTATCACCAGTGGGCCCTGCTTGTCCATTTATTAAAGACAAAGTGCTGGAGTAACTCAGTGGGACAGGCAGCATCTATGGAGAGAAGGAAAAAGTGACGTGTCGGGTCGAGACCCTTCCTCAGACTGAGAGTCAGGGGAAAGAGAATCGAGAGGTATAGATGGTGATGGAGAGGGTTATCGAATAAATGAATGGAAGATATGCAAACAAGTAACGATGATAAAGTAAACAGGCCATTGCTGGCTGTGTGCTGGGTGAAAATGAGTTACAGACAATGAAACTCACCAGGGCAGTGAAACTAGCACAATAGTACAATGACCAGGGTGGGGGAGGGGCAGAGAGAGAGTGGATGTAAGGGTTACTTGAAGTTAAAGAAATCAATATCCATATCGCTGGGGTGACAGCTGTCCAAGCGAAATATGAGTTGCTGTTCCTCCAATTTGCGGTGGGCCACACTCTGACAGTGGAGGAGGCCCAGGACAGAGAGGTCAGTGTGGGAATGGGAGGGGAGTTAAAGAGTTTGGCAACCGGAAGATCACGTAGGCCAAGGCAGACTGAGCGAATGTGTTCAGTGAAACGATCGCCCAGCCTGCGCTTGGTCTCGCCAATGTATAAGAGTCCACATCTTGAATAACGGGCACATTAGATGATGTTGGAGGAGGGGCAAGTGAATCCCTGCCTCACCTGAAATTTGCTAACTAGCTCACAGATGGTATGCTAACAGCTCTCTGTTTGATGTGTTTAGCTTTCTGAATGGAAGAAGATATACGATTCCTCCCAGCCTGAGAAAATGTGTTTGCCTGATCCCTGGGACAAAGCTCTGAACCAGTTCCAAGCCTTGCTTGTGCTGCGATGTGTCAGGCCCGACAAGGTTTGTGGCAGCTATGTGTAAACCCGGCATCACATCACTACCTTCTGGTCAACCAACACCTCCCTTCCCCGTTCCACTCTTGTTTCTGCTTTGTCTCACCAATTCAGGAGTGAAGCAAACATTCAGGAGTATGTGCTGTAGCAACATTTAGTTTAGTTTAGTTTAGTTTAGAGATACAGTGCACAAACTGGCCCTTCGGCCCACAAGTCTGCGCTGACAAAGAAGGAAATAGCAGGACAGACAAATGAGAGTCAGTAGATGTTGTTTACTTAGATTTTCATAAAGCCTTTGATAAGGTGCCACGCGTGAGGCTGCTTAGGAAGATGAGAGCCCACGGTATCAAAGGGCAGATACTAGCATGGATAGCAGGTTGGCTGGATGGCAGAAGACAAAGTGTGGCAATAAAGGGGGCTTTCTCTGGTTGGCTGCCAGTGACTAGTGGAGTTCTGCAGGGCTCGGTGCTGGGGCCGCTACACTTCACATTATATATTAATGATTTGGATGAGGGGATTGAAGTGCTTTGGGGCAAATTTGTGGATGATACAAAAACAGGTGGAAGGGCAGATAGTGCAGAGAAAGCAGGGACTCTGCAGAAGGACTTGGACAGGTTGGGAGAGCGGGCAGACAAGTGGCAGATGGAATATAGTGCAGCAAAGTGTGGAGTCATGCATTTTGGTCGTAGGAAAAAAAGGCTAGGCTTTTCTAAATGGGGTGAGAATCCAGAAATCGGGGCTGTCAACAAAAACTGGGATGTAATGCTGAGGCTCTATAAGGCGCTGGTGAGGCCCCAGTTGGAATGTTGTGAGCAATTTTGGGCACCATACCTAAGGAAGTGCTGCCTTTGTAGAGGGTCCAGAGGAGGTTAACAAGAATGATCCCAGGAATTAGTAGGTTAACCTGTGACGAGCGTTTGTCTGCACTGGGCCTGTACTGGCTGGAGAGTAGAAGAATGAGAATTGAGAATTGAAACATACAGAATAGTGAAAGGTCTTGGATAGCGTGGATGTGGAGAGGATGTTTCCACAAGTTGGAGACTCTTGGACAATAGGTCATAGCCTCAGAATAAAATGACGTTCTTTTAGGAAGGAGATGAGGAGAACATTCTTTAGTCAGAGGGTGGTTAATCTGTGGAATTCTTTGCCACAGAAGGCTGCAGAAGGCAAGTCAGTAGATATTTTTATAGCAGAGATGGATAGATTCTTGATTAGTATTAGTAGACTTGATGGGCCGAAGGGCTTAATTCTATTCCAATCACTTGACCTTATGACCAGCGATCCGCATGCACTAGCATTATGGGGCAATTTACAGAAGCCAATTAACCTACAAGCCTTAAGTTCATAATAAGAGCAAAATTAGGCAATTCAGCTCATTAAGTCTATTCCACCATTTCCCTCCCAACCCCATTCTCCTGCCTTCTCCCCATGACTCCTGACAACAATACTAATCAATAATGTATCTATCTCCACCTTAAAAATACCCATTGACGATCTCTACAGCCTTCTATGGCAATAAATTCCACAGATTCACCACCCTCTGCCCAAAGAAATTCCTACTCATCTTGTTCCTAAAGTAGCATCCTTTCATTCTGAGGCTGTGACCTCTGGACCTAGACTCTCTCACTAGTGGAAACATCCTCGTCACATCCACTCTATCCAGGCCATTCACCACTCAGTAAGTTTCAATGAGGTCCCCCCTCATCCTTCGAAACTCCAGCGAATACAGGCCCAATGCCATCAAACGCACATCATACGTTAACATAATCATTCCTGGGACCATTCTCGTAAACCCAAACCTGCACGAGTGTGGGAGGATACGGAGCACCCGGGGAAACCCAGGCAGGTAACGGGGAGAAGGTACAAACTCTGTACAGACAGCACCTGTAGTCAGGATGGAACCCAGGTCTCTGGTGGCGTGAGGCAGCAACTCTACCGCTGCATCACCATGCCACACACTGCTGCATTTGTCCCCACACTACACACTGACACCAGTGCAGCTCAGGAAGGCCTGGTCCACTTAGACCCACCCACCTCAGCAGCTGATGAACACTGAATGCATTCCTCACTGACACACCTTGACCTCTGCCATCCATGCATTGTCAATATACCATTGGTCCAGCGGGCAGCTAACCTCTGACCTGGCTGAAGCGGACCCCGACTGATTCTCCCCGTTGGGGCGGCATGGTGGTAACGTGGCTTTGGGTTAAATGTAAATTGTCCCCAGTGTGTGTAGGATAGTGTTAGTGTGTGTGGACCCAGTGGGCAGAATGGCCTATTTCCGTGCTGCATCTTTAAACTAAACTAAGCATGTGCCTCAGGGAAGAGCTGGAAACTTTGCTGATGAGATAGAAATGTCCCCCCCCCCCCCCCCCCCCTCATACGTGGAGGTGTGTACCGTATGTGGCTATGTACTGTATGTAGGGTTCATACTGTACATGGTGTGTGCTGCATGGGGCATGTACCATACCCAGCATGTATATTATATGTAGGGCATGGACCGTACACTGCATCTGTGCTGCAAGCAGTGTGTACTGTACATGGGGCGAGTGCCATGTGTGGGATGTAGTCTCCCTTCCCCCACCGTGACCTCTGCCCTTCCCCCACCATGACCTCTGCCCTTCCCCCACCGTGACCTCTGCCCTTCCCCCACCATGACCTCTGCCCTTCCCCCATCATGACCTCTGCCCTTCCCCCACCGTGACCTCTGCCCTTCCCCCACCGTGACCTCTGCCCTTCCCCCACCGTAACCTCTGCCCTTCCCAACCGTGACCTCTGCACTCCCCCCAACCGTGACCTCTGCCCTTGACCCCCCACCGTAACCTCTGCACTTCCCCCACCGTGACCTCTGCACTTCCCCCACCGTAACCTCTGCCCTTCCCCAACCGTGACCTCTGCCCTTCCCCCACCGTAACCTCTGCCCTTCCCCCAATCACTGACCTCTGCCCTTCCCCCAATCACTGACCTCTGCCCTTCCCTCACCGTAACCTCTGCCCTTCCCCAATCACTGACCTCTGCTCTTCCCCCACCGTGACCTCTGCCCTTCCCCAATCACTGACCTCTGCTCTTCCCCCACCGTGACCTTGCTCATTTTCCCCAATCACTGACCTCTGCCCTTCCCTCACCGTAACCTCTGCCCTTCCCCAATCACTGACCTCTGCCCTTCCCCCACCGTGACCTCTGCCCTTCCCCAATCACTGACCTCTGCCCTTCCCCCACTGACCTCTGCCCTTCCCCCACTGTGACCTCTGCCCTTCCCCCATTGTGACCTCTGCCCTTGCTCCAGGTGATCCCAGGCATCCAGCAGTTCATAGCTGAGAAGATGGGGGCTGAGTACATTGAGCCGCCAACCTTTGACCTTCAGCACAGTTATCGGGGTTCCAGCCACGCCACCCCACTCATCTTCGTCCTGTCTGCCGGGGCCGACCCCATGACCCTGCTGGTGAAGTTCGCCGAGGAGCAAGGTAGGGCTGTTGATAGGGCATTGCCCAAACCTCCTCCCTCCCTGCCCATCGCTGCAGTGGATGGGCATGTGAATCAGTCACCCCGCTCAGTGTACAGAGCAGGAAGGCACAGCATTTCTTTTGGAGATACAGTGTGGGAACAGGCCCCCTTCAGCCCACCATGTTCGCACCGACCAGCGATCCCTGCACACTAACACTATCCCACACACTAGTTGACAATTTACATTTATACCAAGCCTATCAACCTACAAGCTGTACGCCTTTGGAGTGTGGGAGGAAATCGGAGCACCCGGAGAAAACCCACGTGGTCACGGGGAGAACGTGCAAACTCCATACAGACAGCACCCGTAGTCAGGATCAAACACGGGTCTCTGGCGCTGTAAGGCAGCAACTACTGCTGCGCCACCGTGCCACAATCAGTGGCCCAGGAATCTGGTTTGTGAAATTATTGCATTATGAAATTTGTATACACAAGGAACTGCAGATGCTGGAATCTTGAAAAAAACACAAAGTGCGGGAGGAACTCAATGGGGTCAGGCATCATCCGTGGAGAAAGTGTCTGAAGGAGGGTCTCAGCGTGAAACATCACCTGTCTATTTCCTCCCCAGATGCTGCCAGAGCCGCTGTAGAGGTTCTGCAAGCACGTTGTGTTTTGCTGATGAAATCTGTTCTGATTCAAAATTTTTATATAACACATCATATCACGTATCAGAAATATCACACATTTGAGAGAGATGATGTCCAGAAATCTGCCAAGGCAGTTTATGCCAAAGATCCTATAGCAAGCACTCCTGCTAAATGCAATGGGCTGACGTGTAGTACGCAACAGAGCGGAACGTGGGCTTTTTTTTCATCCATTTCAGTAACCCGACCCGACCCCCGACCCGACCCGACCCGACCCGACCCGATCCGCAGTGTAATTAACGTTGCGGAGGAACAGTTTGTGTTAATACATTATAATTCTGAAAATGAGGAGAAGATTTTTACCAAATAACTTTTATTTTAACGAGGATGTTTCCGTAACCAGCTTCCGTCTCCGCACTAGTATCCTATGGGATCTTTGGTGCGGAAACGGAAGCCGCTTACGGAAATGGGGCCGAAAATTACCCATGAATCTGCCCATTACGCACTATGTCTTTTTCATCGAGTGATCTATCTTGCTTATAACCATATAACAATTACAGCACGGAAACAGGCCATCTCAGCCCTACAAGTCCGTGCCGAACAACTTTTTTCCCTTAGTCCCACCTGCCTGCACTCATACCATAACCCTCCATTCCCTTCTCATCCATATGCCTATCCAATTTATTTTTAAATGATACCAACGAACCTGCCTCCACCACTTCCACTGGAAGCTCATTCCACACCGCTACCACTCTCTGAGTAAAGAAGTTCCTCCTCATGTTACCCCTAAACTTCTGTCCCTTAATTCTGAAGTCATGTCCTCTTGTTTGAATCTTCCTCCTGGGACGACAGATGGCGCAATGTTCGGCTGGCGACCGGAAGGTAGCCGGTTCGAATCCCGCTTGGAGTGCATACTGTCATTGTGTCCTTGGGGCAAGACACTTCACCCACCTTTGCCTGTGTGTAAATGTAATGTAATTATGTGAAGCACTTTGGGGTCAATGCAAGTTGACTAAAAATGTGCTATATAAATAAGATTATTATTATTATTATTATTATTCCCTATTCTCAAAGGGAAAAGCTTGTCCACATCAACTCTGCTTGCTATAGGATCTTTGGTTTATGCGAACATTGTCACTGCAATAGTCAATGGTTGACTGTGTTTAATTGTCACGTGAAAAGGCATAGTGAAATTCTGTTTGAGCAAACAGTTCAGTGAAGCATTGCCATATCCAAGCACAATCCCCAACTAGCAAAGTATACCAAAAACCCCCAACTGATCACGCATGCAAGAGGCCCCATGTTTTGGCACCATTTTCCAAGTCCAGGCGGTGCTGTAGGTCTAATGAGCAGTGCCTGATCCAAGCGAGCCCCATGCTGCTCCAGGCATCAGCTTCCTTGTACGTCTGGATCGACCAGTGAACCCTCGCCTGTCCACTCTGTTCCCCGGGGGGTGGCAACCTCCCCCAACCGAGCTCGAGGGCACAGTAGGCCAGACCCCGGTTACCTCTCCTCTCCCACCGGCGTTTACCCATGCATGGCATGATCTCCATGTGTAACGTGTAAAACAAAGTTTTACAAGTAGCTATTTACTTATAAATACTTGCAGGTTTGCAAGAAGATTATGAGGATGTTGCCAGGACACGAGGGTCTTAGCTATAAGGAGAGGTTGAGTAGGATGGAACTCAGGAGGATGAGGGGTGATCTTATAGAGGTGTACAAAATCACTAGAGGAATAGATCGGGTAGACGGACAGTCTCTTGCCCAGAGCAGGTGAATCAAGGACCAGAGGACATAGGTTTAAGATGAAGGGGAAAAGATTTAATAGGAATCTGAGGTGTAACTTTTTAACAACGTGTGTAACAAAGGAACGAGCTGCCAGAGGAGATAGTTGAGGCAGGGACTATCCAAACGTTTAAGAAACAGTTAGACAGGTACATGGATAGGACAGGTTTGGAGGGATATGGACCAAACACAGGCAGGTGGGACTGGTGTAGATGGGACATGTAGGCCAGTGTGGACAAGTTGAGCCAAAGGGCCTGTTTCCACACTGTATCATTCTATGACTCTAAGACTCTGAGTATTGGCAGGGGTTTGTCTGGTTTTGGACAAGGAGATGTAAATGGTTGCAATATATGGAGAAATGAGTTAATTGTAAAATACCACCATGGGCCATGATTAAGCTTGTTCCCTACCCTGTTCTAGGGATGGGGGGACTGAACCTCCAGACAATCTCCCTCGGCCAAGGACAAGGACCCATCGCTGGGAAAATGATTGAAAAGGTAGGATTGTGTGCTTTGTAGAACCATTGACCAGAGGACACAGGTTTAAGGTGAAGGGGAAAAGATTTAATAGGAACCTGAGGGGTAACTTTTTCACACAGAGGGTGGTGAGTGTATGGAACAAGCTGCCAAAGGAGGTAGTTGAGGCAGGGATTGTCGCAATGTTTAAGAAACATTTAGACAGGTACATGGATAGGACAGGATTGGACGGATATGGACCAAACACGGGCAAGTGGGACTAGTGCAGCTGGGACATGTCACCCAGTGTGGGCAAATTGGGCCGAAGGGCCTGTTTCTACTCTGTATCACCCTATGACTCTTAAGAGCTGCCCATTTAATTTCCTGCTCTTTTTTTCCGAGAGAACAGAATGGAACAGATATTCAGGGATGCTGGTGTAGGAGGGGTCCGTTCAAGAGTCTGATAACAGTGGGTGGAATACCCGAGTGTGAGCCCGGAGCTGGGAGCAAGACGGACGGGAACGCTGGAACGGGGGGGAAGCAAGGATTGAGGTGCCAGGGTCCAGGAGTGATTGGGTAGAGGTCAAGGGGGCTGGAGCTGGGGGCACAGGAGTGAGGGTCCAGGGGGCAGGAGGTGGGAGGAAGAACAATAGAAAATAGGAGCAGGAGTAGGCCATTCGGCCCTTCGAGCCAGCACCTTCATTCAATATGATCATGGCTGATCATATATATATTCAATGGTATATGGAAACACTGATCTGTTCTGTATCTATTTATGCCTACTATATTCTGTTGTACTGAAACAAAGCAAGAATTTCATTGTCCTATCTGGGACACATGACAATAAACTCTCTTGAATCTTGAAATCACTACCCCGTTCCTGCGTACTCCCGATATACCTTGATTCCGTTAGCCCTAAGAGCTAAACATAACCATATAACAACAATATAACAATTACAGCACGGAAACAGGCCATCTCGGTCATACAAGTCCGTGCCGAACAATTATTTTCCCTTAGTCCCACCTGCCTGCACTCATACCATAACCCTCCATTCCCTTCTCATCCATATGCCTATCCAATTTATTTTTAAATGATACCAACGAACCTGCCTCCACCACTTCCACTGGAAGCTCATTCCACACGCTACCACTCTCTGAGTAAAGATGTTCCCCCTCATGTTACCCCTAAACTTCTGTCCCTTAATTCTGAAGTCATGTACTCTTGTTTGAATCTTCCCTATTCTCAAAGGGAAAAGCTTGTCCACATCAACTCTGTCTATCCCTCTCATTATTTTAAAGACCTCTATCAAGTCCCCCCTTAACCTTCTGAGCTCCAGAGATTAAAGACCTAACTTATTCAACCTTTCTCTGTAACTTAGTTGTTGAAGCCCAGGCAACATTCTAGTAAATCTCCTCTGTACTCTCTCTATTTTCTTGACATCCTTCCTATAATTGGGCGACCAAAATTGTACACCATACTCCAGATTTGGTCTCACCAATGCCTTGTACAATTTTAACATTACATCCCAGCTTCTATACTCAATGCTCTGATTTATAAAGGCTTGCATACCAAAAGCTTTCTTTACCACCCTATCTATATGAGATTCCACCTTCAAGGAACTATGCACGGTTCTTCCCAGATCCCTCTGTTCAACTGTATTCTTCAATTCCCTACCATTTACCATGTACGTCCTATTTCGATTTGTCCTGCCAAGGTGTAGCATCTCACATTTATCAGCATTAAACTTCATCTGCCATCTTTCAGCCCATTCTTCCAAATGGCCTAAATCACTCTGTAGACTTAGGAAATCCTCTTCATTATCCACAACACCCCCTATCTTGGTATAATCTGCATACTTACTAATCCAATTTACCACACCTTCATCCAGATCATTGATGTACATGATAAACAACAAAGGACCCAACACAGATCCCTGTGGCACCCCACTAGTCACCTGCCTCCAACCCGATAAACAGCCATCCACCATTGCCCTCTGGCTTCTCCCATTCAGCCACTGTTGAATCCATCTTGCTATTCCTGCATTTATACCCAACAGTTGAACCTTCTTAACCAACCTTCCATGAGGAACCTTGTCAAAGGCCTTACTAAAGTCCATATAGACAACATCCACTGCCTTACCCTCGTCAATTTCCCTAGTAACCTCTTCAAAAAATTCAAGAAGATTAGTCAAACATGACCTTCCAGGCACAAATCCATGTTGACTCTTCCTAATCAGACCCTGTTTATCCAGATGCTTATATATATTATCTCTAAGTATCTTTTCCATTAATTTGCCCACCACTGAAGTCAAACTAACAGGTCTATAATTGCTAGGTTTACTCTTAGAACCCTTTTTAAACAATGGAACAACATGCGCAGTACGCCAATCCTCCGGCATTATTCCCGTTTCTAATGGCATTTGAAATATTTCTGTCATAGCCCCGGCTATTTCTACACTAACTTCCCTCAATGTCCTAGGGAATATCCTGTCAGGACCTGGAGACTTATCCACTTTTATATTTTTCAAAAGTGTCAGTATTTCTTTTACTTTGAAACTCATAGTATCCATAGCTACTCTACTAGTTTCCCTTACCTCACATAATTTAATATCCTTCTCCTTGATGAATACCGAAGAAAATAAATTGTTCAATATCTCCCCCATCTCTTTTGGCTCTGCAGATAGCTGTCTACTCTGTCTCTCCAATGGACCAATTTTATCCCTCGTTATCCTTTTGCTATTAATATAGCTGTGGAAACCCTTTGGATTTACTTTCACCTTACTTGCCAAAGCAACCTCATGTCTTCTTTTAGCTTTTCTAATTTCTTTCTTAAGATTCTTTTTACATTCCTTATACTCCTCAAGCACCTCATTTACTTCATGCTGCCTATAATTATTGTAGATCTCCCTCTTTTTCCGAACAAGATGTCCAATTTCCCTTGAAAACCAGGGCTCTTTCCAATTTTTACTGTTTCCTTTCAACCAAACAGGAACATAAAGATTCTGTACTCTTAAAATTTCCCCTTTAAATGTCCTCCATTTCTCTTCTACATCTTTCCCATAAAACAAAATGTCCCAGTTCACTCCTTTGAAATCATTTCGCATCTCATCAAAGTTAGCCTTTCTCCAATCAAAAATCTCAACCCTAGGTCCAGTTCTGACCCTCTCCATAATTATATTGAAACTAATGGTATTGTGATCACTGGACCCGAAGTGCTCCCCAACGCATACCTCCGCCACCTGTCCCGTCTCATTTCCTAACAGGAGGTCCAGCACTGCACTCCTCTAGTAGGTACCTCTATGTATTGCTACAAAAAAACTATCCTGCACACATTTTACAAACTCCAAACCATCCAGCCCATTTACAGAATGTGTTTCCCAGTCTATGTGTGGAAAGTTGAAACCTTTCCCACTTCTCAGTTCCACCCAAATAGCCTCCCTAGATGAGCCCTCCAATCTATCCTGCCAAAGCACTGCTGTACCTTTCCCACTTCTCAGTTCCACCCAAATAGCCTCCCTAGATGAGCCCTCCAATCTATCCTGCCAAAGCACTGCTGTAATATCTTCCCTGACTAGCAATGCAACACCTCCACCTCTTGCCCCTCCAATTCTATCACCCCTGAAGCTACGAAATCCTGGAATATTTAGTTTCCAATCACAGCCCTCATGTTTCACTGATCGCCACAACATCATACTTCCAGGTGTCTATCCAGACTCTAAGCTCATCCACCTTTCTTACAATGCTCCTAGCATTAAAATATGCACATTTAAGAAACCCCCCGTCTCTTATTCTCTGTTTATTTCCTTTTTTTTCTTTCTCCTCTTGTGTCCGAGTGCTTCCCTTTTCTGCTTCCTGCCTCCCATTCTGTCTACTAGCTTTCTCTATTTGAGTCCCTCGCCCCAACCATTCTAGTTTAAAGTCTCCCCAGTAGCCTTTGCAAATTTCCCCGCCAGGATATTGGTCCCCCTCGGGTTCAAGTGCAACCCATCCTTTCTGTACAGGTCCCACCTTCCCCAAAAGAAGTCCCAATGATCCAGAAACTTGAATCCCTGCCCTCTGCACCAGTCTTTCAGCCACGCATTTATCCTCCACCTCGCTCCATTCCTACTCTCACTGTCGCGTGGCACAGGCAGTAATCCTGAGATTGTTACCTTTTTGGTCCTTTTCCTTAACTCTCCTCCCAACTCCCTAAATCCTCCCTTCAGGACCTCTTCCCTTTTTTTACCTATGTCATTTGTACCTATATGTACCACGACCTCAGGCTCCTCTCCCTCTGATTTCAGGATATCTTGGACGCGTTGAGACACGTCCGAGACCTTGGCACCAGGGAGGCAGACCACCATCCTGGTCTCCCGACTGCGTCCACAGAATCGCCTATCCGACCCCCTAACAATAGAGTCCCCAATTACTATTGCCCTCTTCTTTTTTCCCTACCTTTTGGAGCAACAGGGCCAGTCTCTGTGCTGGAGGCCCGTCCGCTGTCACTACCCCCGGGTAGGCTGTAACCCCCATCCGTACTCAAACAGGAGTACTTATTTGCAAGGTGTACCGACATTGGAGTACTCACTCGTTCCTGCCTCTGCCCCTTGCCCTTCCTTAGCGTGACCCACATGTCTCTCTCCCATGGTTTTGGAGTGACCACCTCCCTATAAATCCTCTCTATGACCTCCTCACTCTCCCTGACCAGACATAGGTTATCGAGCTGCTGCTCCAGGATCCTAATACGGTCCCTTAGGAGCCCCATCTCGATGCACCTGGTGCAGATGTGGACGTCTGGAGGGCCATCCGACACCATGACCTCCCACATCTGACATCCAGAACAGCACACTGCTCTGGCTGTCATTCTCCCGCCTTACCCTGGATCCGATACAAGTACAATACAATAGAAACTGCTGGGAGAAATCAGCAGGTATCTGACTCACAACAGCTGCTCCCTCTTGACCTAAATCTAACACTTTCTTGAATATATCCAGTGAATTGGCCTCCACTGCCTTCTGTGGCAGAGAATTCCACAGATTCACAACTCTCTTGGTGAAAAGGTGTTTCCTCATCTCAGTCCTAAATGGCCTACCCCTTATTCTTAAACTGTGACCCCTGGTTCTGGATTTCCCCAACATCGGGAACATTTTTCCTGCATCTAGCCTGTCCAATCCCTTAAGAACACACTGTGTTCTGTGTAGAATCCTGAACTGGAGTTAGTTGATGCACAGCCTTACTGAAGGTAACAAGTCCCATATCTTTGCAGGCATCATAGCCTGAAAGTGGAATAACATTGCGGTTGACAACACAGAAGCGCAACCTGTATGGTTGATCCTCTAAGTGGCACTGCAGCTTCACAATATCGACCGTATTGGTCTTGCTTCCCCCATGTGTAAGAAGAGTAACATTGCTGGGTTTTAATAGCTCTGCCTTCCTCAGACGATTGAACTGTTCCCGAGACAGAACATTGCATTTCGCGCCAGTATCGATTTTCATCTCGATCACTTTATTGTTTCCTGTTACGATGGCCATTGACTCACTATTCTGCACATTAAGACAATGTGCCTGCAGAACGATTCCATCGACCTTTGCCTCTCGACCATGCTGCTATCGGGAAAAATGTGACAGGGGCTCATCCTACGGCAAATTTATGGCCTGCTTTGCCTGCTCTCTGTTAGGTCGTGATCTGCAACATCTCCAGAAATGGTTTCACCTCCTGCACTGATGGCAGACTTGACCAAAGGCAGGGCTCTTCCCACTATTAGCCAAGTGCCACCCACCACAGTTCTTACATTCTTGAATAAAGCGAGCCGCAGGATAGTTAAGCTGTTTTTACCTAGTTAATTCTTGCCTAGGTTGAGTGGGAGATAAGGCCTGAGATCTTCCAAACTGACCTTGTAGTGCTATCTGCTGCTGCCTTAGTTGCCTTGGACACGGAGGTAGCACGCTATAGACCTCTACACTGGAATGTATACTATCTAACACACGTTGGAATGTTGTGCTTGAGTGAGCATTTGAGCATTTGAGCATTACGAATGGACAGTTCCTAATTCTCACAGAATGCAAGGTCATTTCTGGATCACGGATGAGCTTTCTTCTCAGCTTGTCGTTAAGAAGACCACACACCAACTGGTCTGTAATAAAGTCATCTTTGAGATCGCCAAATCTGCAAGTTCCTGCAGCTTTTTTTTATAACACAAACAAATTTATAGCGTAAAGTACTTGTTATGATAAAAAATAACATTTTAAAAAAGCCTAAGAGATCAAACATTATCGCGGATTTGATCTGTGCCTGGTTTTGCTGCTGATTGTCTGATCCATAATCCATCCATGTCAGGTTTCCACACCACTGCCACCTAGTGGTGCGCAGGCATCAACTTACGATTTCGAGCCTTCAGCTCTCATTTTGATGGTCTATGTATGTATTCTAATTAAAGTACTTGTTATGATATATAATGAGTCTGTATCAATAGTACTTTGCACAGTTAGTGCTACTGAACTGCCACCTGTCCCACAGCAGGCTACTGGAGCCAGGGGGGGATGGCGGAGGGGTTATGGAGGGAGGGGGCATGGATGGAGGGGGCAAGTGTGCCTGCCAGCTTACTGCCATGCTCTTCCTCACCCCAGGCTGCGGAGGAGGGCAGATGGCTGGTGTTACAGAACTGTCACCTGGCCCACAGCTGGCTGCCCGAGCTGGAGCAGCTGTGTGACGAGTTGATCACGGACAGTGAGAGGACCAGGCCCGACTTCCGCCTGTGGCTCACCAGCTACCCCTCCCAGGACTTCCCCGTCTCCCTGCTGCAGAACGGCATCAAGATGACCAACGAGCCCCCCAAGGGGCTCCGAGCAAACCTGCTGAGGTCTTACCTCAACCACCCCATCTCAGACCCCCTGTTCTTCACCGGCTGCAACAAACCACAGGTGATGTATTCACCACCGCTCAACACAGTGTGTGTGTGTGTGTGTGTGTGTGGTGTGTGTGTGTGTGTGTGTGTGTGTGTGTGTGTGTGTGTGTGTGTGTGTGTGTGTGTGTGTGTGTGTGTGTGTGTGTGTGGTGTGTGTGGTGTGTGTGTGTGTGTGTGTGTGTGTGTGTGTGTGTGTGTGTGTGTGTGTGTGTGTGTGTGTGTGTGTGTGTGTGTGTGTGTGTGTGTGTGTGTGTGTGTGTGTGTGTGTGTAGTGTGTGTGTGGAGTGTGTGTGTGTGTGTGTGTGTGTGTGCGGTTGTGTGTGTGTGTGTGTGTGTGTGTGTGTGTGTGTGTGTGTGTGTGTGTGTGTGTGTGTGTGTGTGTGTGTGTGTGTGTGTGTGTGTGTGTGTGTGTGTGTGTGTGTGTGGGTGGGTGTGTGTGTGTGTGTGTGTGTGTGTGTGTGTGTGTGTGTATGTGATTGAGTGTGTGTGGGGTGGGGTGTGTGTGTGTGTGTGTGTGTGTGTGTGTGTGTGTGTGTGTGTGTGTGTGTGTGTGTGTGTGTGTGTGTGTGTGTGCGGAGTGTGTGTGTGTGTGTGTGTGTGTGTGTGTGTGTGTGTGTGTGTGTGTGTG
The DNA here is from genome assembly GCF_028641065.1 of Leucoraja erinaceus. Classification (NCBI taxonomy): domain Eukaryota; kingdom Metazoa; phylum Chordata; class Chondrichthyes; order Rajiformes; family Rajidae; genus Leucoraja; species Leucoraja erinaceus. Next base: position 1,177,360 of record NC_073398.1, read on the forward strand.
TGTGTGTGTGTGTGTGTGTGTATGTGATTGAGTGTGTGAATGGGTGGGGTGTGTGTGTGTGTGTGTGTGTGTGTGTGGGTGGGTTGGTGTGTGTGTGTGTGTGTGTGTGTGTGTGTGTGTGTGTGTGTGTGTGTGTGTGTGTGTGTGTGTGTGTGTGTGTGTGTGTGTGTGTGTGTGTGTGTGTGTGTGTGTGTGGTGTGTGTGGGAGTTAGTTAATTAGGACTAACCTAAGTCCTATTGAGCTGCATTGTGTGTTCCTGGTGATGATGGGGGTGCATAAACGTGTACAGAGTGGGGGGGCAGGTCCGAGTCAGATTAGTGCCGGGGATTTGGGAGAGTGGTTGTCACGAGATCCAGGGGATATCACAGTATTGGCAGGCCAGTGGTGCTGGGCAAGGGGTGATATGGACATAGAACTGTTCCGCACACGTACAGGTCCTTCGGCCCACAATGGTTGTGCCTAACATGAAACCAAGTGAAAGTGATCTCAGCTACCTGTACATAATCCATATCCCTCTATTTCATACACTTCCTATCTAAAAGCCTCCGACTAGTTTAGCTGCCTCCACCACCTCCCCTGGCAATACCTTCCACGCCCCCGCCCACCACTCTGTGTAAAATAATTATTCCAGGCATCATTCTGGTAAACCTCCTCTGCATCTTCTCCCAAGTCTCCACATCTTTCCTGCAGAGGGGCGACCAGAACTGTATGCAATACTCCAAATGCAGCCTATCTTGTCTTATTGAGCTGCATCTTAGGTGCCTGGTCATGATGGGGGTGTACAGAATGGAGGGCAGGTCGGAGTCAGATTAGCGCCGGGAATTTGGGACAGTGGGTGTGTGTTGGTTGAGGGATGCAGGTCAGTTCAGTGTACACCTGCGTCACACAGCGCCAGAGACCCAGGTTCGATCCTGACTACGGGCGCTGGCAGTGTGCGGTTTTCACAGACTCTCAATAACTGCATTGGCTTCCCGCTCTCCTCCCACATTCCAAAGACATGCGGATTTTGTAGGTTAATCGGCCTCTGCAAAATGACAGAGTGTGCACCCAGAGAAAACCCACGCAGGTCACAGGGAGAACGTACAGACTCCGCACAGACAGGTCCAACCTGGGTCTCTGGCGCTGTAAGGCTGCAACTCTACCGCTGCGCCACCGTGCCTAATAAGTTGATACTTTTTTTAAGTTCAGAGACAGCAAGGAAACCAGCCCATTGGTCCATGGATTCCACGCCAACCATTGTTGACATGTTATCCCAGTATCTCATCCACAGAGGCCAATCCACCTACAAACCCACGCATCTTTGGGATGTGGGAGGAATCCAGAGCATCCAGACAAAACCTACATGGGTCCAGGGACACAGATACAAAATGCTGGAGTAACTTAGTGGGTCAGGCAGCATTTCTGGAGAGAAGGAATAGGTGACGTTTTGGGTCAAGACCCATCTCCAAACTGAGAGTCAGAGGAAAAGGAACCAAGAGATATGAATAGATACAAGTTCAAGTTCACATTTATTGCCACATGCACCAGTTAAGGTACAGTGGAGTATACAGAAGAGGAGAATTTCTTCAAGGTACAGTGGAATTTGATTTACCTTGCAGCCACACAATCAAAAAGAGCACAATACACACTAGAATACAACATGCACAAATTAACAAAAGATATGCAAAAAGACAGCTCAAAGCCAGCAACGATGATCAAGGAAAGGTGGAGCCCACAATGGTCCATTGTTGGTTGTGGGGAAGGTGGTAATGAGTGCTATAAACAGCAGGACGACAGTGAAACTAGTACGACAACTAGGGTGGTGGAGGGACGGAGGGCGACCAGGATGGAGAACTTACAAACTCCACATAGACAGCATCCAAGGTCTGGATGGAACCTGGGTCTGTGAGTTAACTTAGGTTTTAATTTTTTTAATAAGAATGTAAAAATGTGGGAATGTGATGGAGTGTTGAGATGGTTTTGAGTATGTTTTGACTGATGGATTTTTAACGTCCATGGCATCTTTGGTTGCCGGCCAGTGAGGCAGCAGCTAAAGACATCAGTGGGCACAGTGGCCTCCGTGGAGAGACTTGCACCAACCCCTCTCAATAAGGACAGGTTTAGTCAGCGGAGACGGGGGGGAGAGCTCGCACGGGGCCCTTGTCTCCCACAGGCGTCACAGTCAGAGCCGTGTTCAGTGTGTGAGCAGAGATACCAGCCCACACCGCCAGCTGTGTGATTGTTCAAGAGTCTCATTGTCTGTAACTCATTTTCACCTAGCCCACCGCTAACAATGGCCTGTTGCCTTCATCATTGTTGCTTCTTTTCATACCTTTCATCCATTTGTTCTATATCTCACCATATCACCATCTATCTTGTTTCCCTTACCCCTACCTCTCAGTCTCAAGAAGGGTCTCGACCTATTCCTTCTCTCCAGAGATGTTGCCCGTCCTGCTGAGTTACTCCAGCTTTCTGTATCTGTCTTTGAGAATTTGTTGAACTATGGTCTGTGAAATCTCCATTTTTCCACGTAACTCTGAAGCATGGAAAGCATTATCCTGGCGTGATCTTCTGACTGGCCTTGTTAGTTTAGTTTTCAGATGCAGCGCGGAAACGAGCCCTTCGGCCCACCGAGTCCGCGCCGACCAGCGATCCCCGCACATAGACAACATCCTACACACACTAGGGACAATTTACAAATTATACCAAGCAATCAACCTACAAACCTGCACATCTTTGAAGCGTGGGAGTAAACGGGAGAAAACCCACTCAGGTCACGGGGAGAACATACAAACTCCGTACAGACAGCACCCATAGTCAGGATGGAACCGAGGTCTCTGGCGCTGTGAACAGCAACTCTACCGCTGTGCCATCGTGACACCAATTTTGGGAGGGTGCTGGAGTTGAAGTGTAAATGTGCCACAGCCCAGACCTTGTTTGTTTGATGCGTGTGTGTGTGTGTGGGGGGGGTTATAATATCACTGTTCCTTGTGTTGACAGGTGTGGGAGAAGCTGCTCTTTGCCCTGTGTTTTTTCCACGCTCTTGTTCAGGAACGCCGCATGTTTGGTTCCATCGGGTGGAACGTTCCCTACGAGTTCAACGAGTCTGACCTGAGGATCAGTGCAAGGCAAATCCAGGTATATCACCAAGACCACCGTGTCTAACAGTGCAGGCTTACCTCACAAACTGAATCAACCCTCTCATATCACTTCAGATACATTGTCCTACCAGCCAACATTGTCAGTTCAATGCTTCAGTTTAGTTTACAGATACAGCGCGAAAAACAGGTCCTTCAGCTCATTGAATCCGTGCCGACCAGCGATCCCCGCACACTAACACTATCCTTCACAAACTAGGGGCAATTTACAATTTTACCACAGCCAATTAAGCTACAAACCTACACGTCTTTGGAGTGTGAGAAGAAACTGGAGCACCCGGGGAAAATCCACGCAGGTCATGGGGAGAACGTGCAAACTCCGTACAGACAGCACCGTGATCAGTATTGAACTGGCGTCTCTGGCGCTGTAAGGCAGCAACTCTACCGCTGAGCCACCCGGTATGCACAGCACTGTGGAACTCTTTTGCACTGCCACAAATGCACAGTCGCCACAATTTTGGCGGTGTTTTTTTTTAAAAGCACTCTCCGGTCCTCAGGGCTTGGAGCTTCATCCGCAAGTGGTCATTGGGTCATCATTGTCGGTGGCCACCATGTCTTTATTCTCGCCCGTCCTTGTCCGGTTCATCCTTGGTTACGATGGTCCCTTTCGCTGCCCAGTCAAACTTGTTTGCAGCGACCAGATTTGACTGAGGGGTGATCTTATCGAGGGGGAGAAGTCCATGAGAGGATTAGATCGGGTAGATGCACAGAGGCACTTGCCCAGAGTAGGTGAATTAAGAACCAAAGAGCATAGATTAGTTTAGTTTAAAGATATGGCGTGGAAACAGGCCCTTCAGCCCATCGAGCCCTCACCGACCAGCAAACCCTGTACATTAGTTCTATCTGACACACTAGGGACAATTTACAGAAGCCAATTAAACTACAAACCTGCACATCTTGGGAATGTGGGAGGAAACCGGAGCATCCGATGGAAACCTTGCCCTTCACATTAACAGGAGCGTGCAGCCCCTGTATTCTCGTTACTGAAAGCCTCCCACTTGCCAGCCTCCTCACCTACAGACAGACTCCAATCAATCTCTGTCACTTGTCCTACCTCGGTCCCTCTGTGGAGGTCCGTATAGTAGAGTCTTCCATATATTGATGAAGGAAGCTTTCTTGGACACATTTGACAAATTCCATCCTGTCCAAGCTCTTTACACAATGTGTGATCCAATCAATGTTAGAGAAGAATCCAAGGTAGGTACTTTTGAGGGCGGCACGGTGGTGCAGCGCTAAAGTTGCTGCCTCACAGCACCAGAGCATCTGCCCACTCCACCAAACTAGTAAGATTAAATGAGAACTTACCAGTTCGAAGTTTGATCGTTATTTTATGAGGAGTACGTTGAGGGAATACGTGAAAAACCCCGCCAGGACGTGTGTGTCATTCTTCAAAGCAGCGGTGTGAAATCACAGATAACTGTAATGACTGAACATAGTAAGATTAGAGAAGAAGGTACCAGTTGCATCTAACTGCATAGCTGCCGATGTAGCTGCAGCCCTGGTGGAATGAGATTTTAAAATGTTAGTATCCACCCCAGCCTTTATTAGAACCTGTTTAAGCCATCTTGAGATGGTCTAGCCCGTCCCTTTTTTGTGTGGTTGCTTGTGGCTGATTAGAAGTGCCATCTCATTGCCTCTGATGATTTTTGTGTTCTCCATATATAACAACAAATGTCTTACCATACAGAGATGATTATTAATGATCTGGATGAGGGAATTGAAGGCAATATCTCCAAGTTTGTGGATGACACTAAGCTGGGGGGCAGTGTTAGCTGTGAGGAGGATGCTAGGAGACTGCAAGGTGACTTGGATTCCTGGGATGTCAGGACTGTCTTATGAAGAAAGATTGGATAGACTTGGTTTATACTCTCTAGAATTTAGGAGATTGAGAGGGGATCTTATAGAAACTTACAAAATTCATAAGGGGTTGGACAGGCTAGATGGGGAAGTCCTTAAGGACAAGGGGGAAATCCTTTAAAACCGAGATGAGAAAAACTTTTTTCACACAGAGAGTGGTGAATCTCTGGAACTCTCTGCTACAGAGGGTAGTTGAGGCCAGTTCATTGGCTATATTTAAGAGGGAGTTAGATGTGGCCCTTGTGGCTAAAGGGATCAGAGGGTATGGAGAGAAGGCAGGTACGGGATACTGAGTTGGATGATCAGCCATGATCATATTGAATGGCGGTGCAGGCTCGAAGGGCCAAATGGCCTACTCCTGCACCTAATTTCTATGTTTCTATGTTTCTATGATTATCTGTCGGGTAAGTCTTAAATTCTATATTGAGGTCTGCTGACACCTGTCTGTTCTGCTTGACTAATTCATAAATATGAAACGTTATATTCCCAGATGAAGAAGTCATGTTGTTCAGTCTTAATTTATGTAACGACTATACCCTTTGTGCCGTGACCAAAGCCATCAGCATGACTGTTTTCAGTGTCAGTCTTTGTAGTGACAGAGCTGTTGCTGGAGACCAATTCCTTAGCATAGTCAGGACAATACTCACATCCCATATTTGAGAGTACCTGGTTCTTGGGGGATTGATATTAAAAATTCCCCTCATAAGTTTTGTTCCCGGGGGTGAGTCCCAACAGAATGACGCTCTGTTCCTTGCCATAGATATGTTGACAGGGCACTTCTGGCGCAGTTGATGGCACTATAACTGAGCCCCTCATCATAATGCGGCATCTCTGGCCTGGATCGATCGCCTCAGCGCAGAGGGAGAACAAGGAGGGAAGAGACGGAGACTAAGTCTTTGCCTCCATCACAGTGAGGATGTGCTCGGTGAACTCACTGTGGTGGATGTTTAATTTGTGTTTATTGTATGTTTTGTTTTTATTGGTTCTGTGTATGACTGCAGGCAACATAATTTCGTTCAGACCGTAAGGTCTGAATGAGAATAAAGGAATCTAATTCTAATTCTAATTCTAATGGAGGCCTGCCAGGAATTCCAGAACAGACGGGATGTTCATAGATCTGTAGGTGATGTTGTTTCTGTGACAATATATCTCCCATTTCCTGATGTATACCAGATACTGTTTTTTGGTGAACTGTCTGTGGGCCGCTGAAATAATGTTCACTGTTCGGTCCGTCAGTCCCAGCTGTAGTAGAGGTACTTTTAGACTCTACAAATTAATAAGTTCATATAGTTATGACATGGGTGGCTATCCCTTGTTACGGGATGAAACAATAAATCTGGTCTATTCAGGATGGTGATACATGGTTCTAATACCCTGTCGAGTATCACAGGGAACCATGGTTGAGTAGGCCAATCGGGTACTACCAAACTACCAGACGCAGAGTCTTGCTGTATTTTCCTTAATACCCGACTGATGAGGCAGAAAGGAGGGAATGCATAAATAAACAATTTCCCCCAATGCAGCGAAAAGGCATCTGTCGCCGCTGCCCCAGGGTCTGGTTCCCATGAAACATAGTTTGATAACTGGTGATTAAGTCTGGATGCGAATAGATCGATATCTGGTGTTCCATACCGTGCTGTAATATCAGCAAATACTTTTTTATCCAACATCCATTCGGTGTTTTTATTAAATTTGCGTGAACTGGTGTCTGCCACTGAATTTAGTTTACCTGGTAGGTAAGTAGCTGAGATCCAAATATTTCTCTGGATACACCATTGCCAAATTGTATTGGCCAGATTGTCACATGATGTTGATTTGTTTCCACCCATGTGGTTGATATATGCTGTCAATCTGTAGTCTAACATGCTGGTGATATAACCTAGAACAATATGACTTTAGGCCAGGGAATGCACCCAACATTTCCAGGTAGTTTATGCCCAGTGTTTGTAATAATGACGCCTCCTGTGCATTCCATCTACCTCCACAGCTGGAGATGGAATTGGTAGCACCCCAACCAAGTACACTGGCATCAGTTTGTAGCACCATAGAAGGGTTGCTGATAATGATTGGATTGGAACAATGCCGAATCTTTCCACCATTTTAGTTCCATTATAGCTTCGATTGGTAGCTTCATTTGTCTGTCAAAATGACCAGCATTCATTTTGAGTGCTCGTATTTTTGCCCTCTGTAAATTTTGGTAATGTAAAGGTCTGAATTATGTGGCTGGAAAAGCAGCCACCATTTTGCCAATTACTCTTGCTACCAATCTGATGGACGGTTTACTGATGTCAATGAGGTTATTGCAAGCCTCTATTAAGACTATAGCCTTTCCCTTTGGCAAAGTCACCGACATGTGAACTGAGTCAATGGTGAACCCCAAATAATCCATTGTGGTGGAAGGCGTTAATTTAGATTTAACTGGATGGATAATAAACCCCAGTTTTTCAAATAATTGTTTTGTGGCTGTTACAGTTTGGCCAATTCCAAAGTTTTGCCCACAATAAGTATGTCATCTAGATATGCCATGACCATGTGTTTTCGTTTCTGCAGAAACGCTAGGGCTGGTTTCAAAATTTTTGTGAACAGCCTGGGGGCTGATGTTAACCCATTTAGTAGCGCTCTATACTGCCAGCGCTGTCCCATCCAGTTGAATTTTAAGTAACATCTGTGGTCACCTCGTATAGGCACAGAATAGTAAGCATCTTTTAAATCGATGCTAGCCATGAAGTAACCTTTGGAAATCAATTGTTTAGCAGTAACAAAGGTTCCCATTTTGAAATGAATATATTGTACAAATGTATTTAAATTGGTCAAATCTATGATGATGCGACAACCACCATCTTTTTTGTTTTTGGTTACGATATAAGATACAAATTCCAGCGAGTCGTGTTGGGTTTTTTCAATTGCCCCTTTTGCGCAAAGCCGCTTCCAGTTCAGCATGTGCTTCTGATTATTCTTTGCCTGAAAGTAAGTAACTTTTTCGGTTTGGTACATGCTGAACTGGAGGGCTATATTTGTGTATAAATTCTATGGTATATCCCTGGATATTGCTTAAAATATAAGTGTCTGTAGTTAACATACTCCATGCATCCAGAAAGAAGTGTAATCTCCCCCCAACCTCCATACTCCCTGCAATTTGTAAGGAACCAGACCCACCTACCTCCATGGTTAGTGGCAGGTTTACTTCTTTTTGTAAATCCTTCGTGGAGGTTGAGGCGCCGGTGTCTGGGTTTGTGGTTGGGATGGTGTTGGGGGTTTGCGCATCTTCCAAAAAGGCCGGTCTGGGCCATGGCCTAAAAAAGACCGATGTTCGGTGTACCTGGCGTTTGAGCTTTCACCAGTTTGTCTTGTTCTACTGGTGGGTGCATAAGGGTGCTGTTTATGGCCGTAGTAGGTTCTTGATGATGTCGCTTTTATGAGCCCCAGGGTTTTTGCCTCCTCATCGAGCTCCTTGACTTGCTTGGATAGGTTTCCTCCAAATAGTAAAATGGGTGGTTTTGTGTTTCCAGGTTTGCACAGACCTGCGAATTTCGGGTTTAAAGCAGGTCGGATGGCAATCTTCCTGATGCTGTTTATTTCATATTGTGTGTTGCAAAGCAGTGCCAGTGCATCCTGTTGATCCTGCGACATCTCCTTCTCATCTACTGTGCGGGCGAAAGCTGTTATTCCCGCTGTTAGGAGCTTTAGTACTTTTTAGAGTTTGACATCCATGCCTCTAATTCCTGCTCCGACGTGTTTCCATGTGCAATTATTTACGATGGGAACATTCAGGGATGTTTAGTTTCCTGGTGCCAAGTGTCTTGTCGTGGTGTCCATCACAGCCTGTTCCTGTAGCTGCTTAAATGACATATAATCAATACTGGCAGCTAGTTTTTGTTCCAGGTTTCGGCCAGTCTGGTCTGGCTGTATGAAGCTGGACACGATGTCCACTAGATTTTCACCTCCCTGCACCCCTTGCACACTTGATTTCTGTTCTGCAAACCCCTCTTCAGGATCAGCCCAGAACTGACCCCCAGTACTCCCCTCTGACGAGGGAGATGCACTGTGCAGCCCTACAAGAGTTGCTGCTGTGGGTGTGATAAATTGCTCACAGTGACTGGACCATCTCCCGGAGCCTGTCACGTTGGAGCATTTGCTCCATAAGCCGCTCCATCCGGCTCCAGCGCTCACGGTCACTGGCCGCTCGCGGCTGCTCGAAGTCGGACTCATCCGAGTCGACGACTTTGTTGGTTTTTTGTTTTGCCTTACCGCCCGGCCGCGGAGTGGATCTGGCCGGTGCGGGGGCAAAATCGGGCACAGCTGTTCCTATCACGGGTGATTCATGTGCCCCTGGCCGCTGCTGGCTGCCCGCAACTCCGCGGTCCTCCCCCGCCAGCTTTGTCGCAGCCCTCGTTGTTTTTCTTGGACTTGTCCATTGACTACCCACCTGTAACACAGTATGGGAACAACAAAAAAGACCGCAGAGTATCTCTTACCTACAGGTTCCGGCTTTTAAACTTCCCGCTGTGGGGGAACATCGTTCCACCCCGCCTGACTGTTTTGCAATGCGTGTAGCGATATGACACGCATGCGTCCTGGCGCGGTTCTTCACGTAGTCACTCACGTGACTCCGAAGTAAAATGTCCAAGTCACCCTGCATCCTCATAGCATCCTCCTCACAGTTCACACTGCCACCCAGCTTCACAGTGAGGTTCAATCCTGACCACGGTCTGTACAGAGTTTGGCTCTAATGGATAAAACCGTGAGTATCTCACCGTGATGTAAAAGTGTGTGTATGTATATACTGTATGTGTTTGTATACATATACATACAGACATACATATACATACACATACACACACATACTGCATATACATATATAATACACACACACGCACATATATATATATATATATTTACATACTGCACTTTTTTCTCAGTTATTATATTGTAATTATAGACAATAGGTGCAGCAGTAGGCCATTCGGCCCTTCGGGCCAGATCTCCCATTCAATGTGATCATGGCTATTCATCCACAATCAGTACCCCATTCCTGCCTTCTCGCCATATCCCTTGACTCTGCTATCCATAAGAGCTCCAACTCTCTCTTGAAAGCATCCTGAGAACCGGCCTCCACCGCCCTCTGTAGCAGAGAATTCCACAGACTCACAACTCTCTGTGTGAAAATGTTTTTCCTCATCTCCGTTCTAAATGGCTTACCACTTATTCTTAAACTGTGGCCCCTGGTTCTGGACTCCCCGAACATTGGGAACATGATTCCTGCCTTCCAAACCCTTAATAATTTTATATGTTTCAATAAGATCTCCCTCATCCTTCTAAATTCCCAAGTATACAAGCCCAGCCGCTCCAATCTATCAACATATGACAGTCCCACCATCCCGGGAATTAACCTCAGGAACCTACGCTGCACTCCCTCAATAGCAAGAAATGTCCTTCCTCAAGTTTGGAGACCAAAACTGCACACAATACTCCAAGTGTGGTCTCACTAGGACCCTTTACAACTGCAGAAGGACCTCTTTGCTCCTATACTCAACTCCTCTTGTTATGAAGGCCAACATGCCATTCGCTTTCTTAACTACCTGATTTACCTGCATGCTTACTTTCAGTGACTGATGAACAAGGACCCCCAGATCCCGTTGTACTTCCCCTTTTCCCAACTTGACACCATTTAGATAGTAATCTGCCTTCCTGTTTTTGCTACCAAAGTGGATAACCTCACATTTATCCACATTAAACTGCATCTGCCATGCATCTGCATGTATTTCTGGTGACGCTGGTGCTAGCTGCCTCCACCTTCAGCCCGGTATCTTTTTGTTTTTTTTGTTATGTTGAAGTGTGTTTTTTTAATGTCTTTATGTGGGGGAAGAGGGTACGGTAAGGGGGATACCGTCATTCAGTCGCTTCGAGGATGCAACTATTATTCGAGTCCCAACCTCGACCCCTCCCCCAGCGACCTCCCTACTGGATTGGCACGGCCTATCCTGCCGGGACCGACCAGAGCTCCAGCAGCAGCGGCGCAGCGTTGGAAACATCGCGGGGCGGACGATGCCTTACCGGGGATCGCCGTTCGGAGCTCCGGAATGGTGGACCTGCTGCACGGACATCGCGGAGCTGTGGTTCTCGGAGCTCCCAACGCGGGCGGCGCTGATCAACATCGCGGAATCCTGCGACTCCGCCCGGCTCGGTCTGTGGACTCGGGAGCCGCGGACTCCGGTGGGAGGTGGCTGATCTGGAGGTCCGGGCCGCCGTCGGGGTTCCATCGTTCCCGCCCATGGCGGCGACTGCGGGTGCTCGGGAGGCCCTGACCACGGGTGAACATCTGGGAAGATCAGTGGGGAGGCTGGCTGGATCGTACCTTCTTCAACTTTGGTGCCACTGGGTTGTGTTGTGGTTATGTTGTGTCATGGACGTCTGTGTTTGTATTTTAATATGGTTAATTAATTATTATTTATTTATTTTTTATGATACTTGACTGTAAGGAAAATAGATAATGACAATAACTTGAACAACAACAACAACAACAACAACAATACAACAACAATCTGCCCACTCACCCAACCTGTCCAAGTCACCCTGCATTCTCATAGCATCCTCCTCACAGTTCACACTGCCACTCAGCTTTATGTCATCTGCAAATTTGCTAAGGTTATTTTGAATCCCTTCATCCAAATCATTAATGTATATTGTAAATAGCTGCGGTCCGAGCACTGAGCCTTGCGGTACCCCGCTAGTCACTGCCTGCTATTCTGAAAGGGACCCGTTAATTCCTACCCTTTGTTTCCTGTCTGCCAACCAATTTTTTATCCATATCAGCATCCTACCCCAATACCATGTGCTCTAATTTTGCCCACTAATCTCCTATGTGGGATCTTATCAAATGCTTTCTGAAAGTCCAGGTACACTACACCCACTGGCTCTCCCTTGTCCAATATACTGGGTAACATCCTCAAAAAATTCCAGAAGATTAGTCAACCCTTCGTAAAGGAGGAACAGCACCTCATATTCCGTTTGGGGAGTCTGCACCCCGGGGGCATGAACATCGAATTCTCCCAGTTTTGTTAGTCCTTGCTGTCTCCTCCCCTTCCTCAGCCCCCCTGCTGTCTCCTCCCATCCCCCAGCCTTCTGGCTACTCCTCCTTTTCCCTTTCTTGTCCCCACCCACCCCCGCCCCCGATCAGTCTGAAGAAGGGTTTCGGCCCGAAACGTTGCCTATTTCCTTCGCTCCATAGATGCTGCTGCACCCGCTGAGTTTCTCCAGCTTTTTTGTGTAACCTTCGTAAATCCATGCTGACTCAGACCGATCCAGCTACTGCTATCCAAATGTGCCGCTATTTCATTTTTTATTATTGACTCCATCACCAATGTCAGACTAACTGGTCTATAATTCCCTGTTTTCACTCTCCCTGCTACCCTCCAATCCATAGGAACTGACCCTGAATCTATAGAACAATGGAAACATTGGGGATTTATCTGCCTTCAGTCCCATCATTCTATCCAACACCATTTCCTGCCTAATGTGAATTTCCTTCAGTTCCTCCGTCACCCCAGATCCTCTGGCCACTATTATATCAGGGAGATTGTTTGTGTCTTCCTTAGTGAAGACAGATCCAAAGTACCTGTTCAACTCGTCTGCCATTTCCTTGTTCCCCATAATAAATTCACCTTGTTCAGCCTTCAAGGGTCCAACTTTGGCCTAAACTGTTTTTTTCTCTTCACACACCTAAAGAAGCTTTTACAGTCCTCCTTTATATTCTTGGCTAGCTTACCTTCGTACCTCATCTTTTTTCCAGTATTGCCTTTCTAGTTACCTTCTGTTGCTCTTTAAAAGTTTCCCAATCCTCTGGCTTCCCGCTCATCTTTGCTATGTTATATTTCTTCTCTTTTATTTTTATACTCTCCCTGACTTCCCTTCTCAGCCACGGTCACCACTTACTCCCTTTAGAATCTTTCTTCCTCTTTTGAATGAACCGATCCTGCATCTTCTGCATTATTCACAGAAATACCTGCCATTGTTGTTCTACTGTCATCACCGATAGGGGCTCTTTCCAGTCAACTTTGGCCAGCTCCTCCCTCATGGCTCCATAGTCCCCTTAATACTGGCACTTCCGGTTTACCCTTCTCCCTCTCCAATTGTAGATTAAAATGTATCATACTATGGTCACTACCCCCTAATGGCTCCTTTACTTCAAGTTCCCTTATCAACTCTGGTTCATTACACAACACTGAGTCCAGAATTGCCTTCTCCCTGCTAGGCTCCAATACAAGCTGCTCTAAGAATCCATCACAAAGGCACTCTACAAACTCCCTTTCTTGGGGTCCAGTACCAACCTGATTGTCCCAGTCTACCTGCATGTTGAAATCTCTCATAACAACCATAGCATTACCTTCACAACATGCCAATTGTAACTCTTGATGCAGCATGCACCCTACATCCAGCATCCGGTAGGGTGTATGATTCAGCAAACACCCTACTGTTTGGGGCCCTGTAGATAACTCCCATTAGATGGATAGATAGATATGCCATTTATTGTCACTATACATGTACAGTGAAACTGAAAGCTGCTCGTACTCAGTGCATACATACAATTTAGCACAAAAAAACAAGAAACAGAAAAAAAACAAAAAACAGAAGTGGGATGGGGGGGGGACATATATACATATATCATATATACATATATACAGATGGAAGTCCGTGTTGGGCGGTGTAGTCAGTGCATGTGTGAATTTGAATTTATGGTAGATATAATTCTCGGAAAGCAACTATTCCTGAGTCTGTTTGTCCTGGATTTGATGCACCTATAGCGCCTTCCAGAGGGCAGCAGGTCGAACAGTCCAAACTGTTAGGGGATTCTTGCATGTATTTGTATGTTTCTTTGTATGATCTTACATACGGGGCTAATGAATTATTTGTATCTTGTTTACCCTGTAGTGTGTTTACATATTGTGTTGTGCTGCTGCAAGTAAGAATGTCATTGTTCTACCTGGGATACATGACAATAATCCCCTCTTGCCTGTTGAGTGCTGTTGGAGAGGAATCAGTGTGACCTGTCCTTGGCGTTGTGCCCACAGATCTTCCTGAATGAGTACAGCCAGGTCCCGTTCGAGGCGCTGACCTACCTGACCGGCGAGTGTAATTACGGGGGCCGTGTCACTGATGACCACGACCGGCGCCTCCTGCTCAGCCTCCTGCAGAACTTCTACTGTCAGCGCCTCCTCACTGACACACACTACAACTTCTCACCCAGTGGCACCTACTTCTCCCCACTCACCAGCTCCTATGAAGGCTACCTGGACTACATAAAGCAGCTGCCTCTCAACGCTGACCCTGAGGTACTGCATGGGGCAGCCAGACCTGGACACTGGGCAATCGGGTCGGTTACTTCAGTGTACCTTAGTCCTCTTTAGTATACTTTAGTTTACTGTAGTTTAGTTTAGTTTAGTTTAGTTTAGTTTACTGTAGTTTAGTTTAGTTTAGTAAAGAACTGCAGATGCTGATTTAAACCGAAGATAGACACAAAAAGCTGGAGTAACTTAGCGGGACAGGCAGCATCTCAGGAGAGGAATAGGTAACATTTCAGCTTGAGTCCCGTCTTCAGTCTGAGAAACGTCACCAGTTCCTTTTGTCCAAATATGTTGTCTGGCCCGCTGAGTTACTCCAGCTTTTTGTTTCTATTTTTAGTTTAGTTTAGTTTAGTTTAGTGTCAAAACAGGCCCTTCAGCCCACCGAGTCCGTGCCGACCAGCGACCCCCACACACTAGCATGATTCTACACACTAGGGACAATTTACAATTTTTATCAAAGCCAATTAACCTACAAACCTGTACGTCTTTGGAGTGTGGGAGAAAACCGGAGCACCCGGAGAAAACCCACGCAAGTCACAGGGAGAACGTACAAACTCCGTACAGACAGCACCTGTAGTCAGGATCGAACCTGGGTCAGGATCGAACCTGGTGCTGTAAGCAGCAACTTTACCTCTGCACCACCTTGCCACCTTGTTGTTGTGAGTAGTCGGGGTGAAACCCCACGGTCACATGGAGAAGTTTGTTTACCCCCCGCTGACAGGCCAGACTGACCATTATATTACAGAACAGAGCCAGGGTGAGGGGGGGGAGGGGAGGGGAGGGGAGGGGAGGGGATGGAGGGCAGAGGTAGAGAGGGAGAGGTGCAGTGGTAGGAGAGTCGGAAGAGAGGATAGGGCAAGTTAGGTAGGCAAAAAGATGGAGAGGGGAGGAGAATCGGGAAAGATGGGAAGGCAAGAGAAGGGGAGAAGAAATAGAGAGGTAGAGTTGAGAAGGAGAGAGGGGAGGAGACTAGGGAGAAGAGCGGCACGGTGGCGCAGAGGTAGAGTTGCTGCCTCACAGCGCCAGAGACCCGGGTTCAGTGCTGACTACGGGTGCTGCCTGTACGGAGTTTGTTCTTTATCCCGTGACCTGCGTGGGTTTTCCCCGGGTGCTCCGGATTCCTCCCACACTCCAGAGACGTGCAGGTTTGTAGGTTAATTGTCTTGGGTAAATGACCCTGGCGTGTGTAGCGGGGAGGGTTTGTGGGCGTGTGGTCACTGGGATAACTGGGCAGGTCATCTCCAATCCTGCACCAGACGTGACAATGTTTGCCAGATTTACCATGTCGCCAATCACAAACAGTTAAGTAGAGTTTGTCTCCCGGCAGGTCTTTGGACTGCACGAGAATGCAAACATCATGAAGGAGCAGAAGGAAGCACAGAAGCTGTTTGACGGCATCCTGACCACACTCCCCAGAGAGGTGAGCTTCAAGATTCAAGATTCAAGATTCAAGATTCAAGATTCAATTTAATTGTCATTTGGACCCCTTGAGGTCCAAACGAAATGACGTTTCTGCAGCCATACATTACAAACAAATAGACCCAAGACACAACATAATTTACATAAACATCCATCACATTGCTGCGATGGAAGGCCAAAAAAACTTATCTCTCCACTGCACCCCACCCCAGCACTGCCCCGCGATGTCAGAGTCAAAGTCAAAGCCCCCGGCTGGCGATGGC
This sequence comes from Leucoraja erinaceus, assembly GCF_028641065.1. Taxonomy (NCBI): domain Eukaryota; kingdom Metazoa; phylum Chordata; class Chondrichthyes; order Rajiformes; family Rajidae; genus Leucoraja; species Leucoraja erinaceus. The sequence goes on from NC_073398.1 coordinate 1,193,378, forward strand.
GATTGTCCCGCGGCCATTAAAGCCACGCCGGGTGGTGCAAGGTCGCACACCGGGTCTTGGTGTTGGTGCCCCCGGCGTGCGCTCGCAGAGTCCCGCAGCCATTCCAAGCCGCGCGGGGCAGTGCTGTGAGGCCCCGCTCCAGGAGCTCTTCAACCCCGCAACTCGGGCGGGAGAAGTCGCTGTTGCGGGAGCCCTGAAAAGCGGTCTCCCTCCAGGGACCCGCGGGCTCCCGGTGCCGCCGTCCGCCAGACCCGCAGTTGCAGCCTCCGAATCTCCGGAGGTCGGGCCGCAGCAGCAGCAGCGCTCCACCACCGCTCCACCCGCTCTGGACACGGCCAGCTCCGCGACGGTGAGGTGAGTCGTCGGCAACAGAGCCCCCGGTCTTCCTGTTGGAGGCCGCTCCACGTTGCAGCCCCAACGACAACGGAGACCCGACAAAGAAAAGGTCGGGTCTCTCGTGCAGGGAGAGATTTAAAAGTTACCCCCTCCCTCCCACCCCACCCCCAACCCCACACACATACCCCAACAAAAAATAACAAAAACTACATAAAGACATAGACAAAAAATAATAAAAACGCAGACAGTCTGCAGAGGCCGCTGCTGACGAGAGTCGCGCCGCCTACCGAAAAGCTTGCCCATCTATCTCCCTGTCGACATCACTCTCCCCCGGCACTGCCTACCTAGCACATACCGCCCGCCAGCTTTCTCCAGACCCTTGGGGACAGTCTGCCACCCGCCAGATCTGGCACATCCTCTGTAAGTTGAGGGTGGCACGTTGGTGCAGCGGTAGAGTTGCTCCGACCCTCGGCTGTGAGAGCAGGATAAAAATGCATCATTTAAATTTTAAAGAGAAATATGACACGTTAATGAAAGAATTGATTATGTGTAGGAAGGAACTGCAGATGCTGGTTTACACCGCAGATAGGCACAAAGTGCTGGCGTAACTCAGCGGGACAGGCAGCATCTCTGGAGAGAAGGAACGGGTGGCGTTTTGGGTCGGGATCCTGCTTCCGACGAGCTGGTTAACATTGGTCAGAGGTCATGGGGCATTGGAAGACCCATGACCAGACGAGCCTGAGCATTCAACTGGACGGCAGTCCAAGCTTCTCGTTGAATCACTGGTCTGTGTTCAATCCAAGGGATGTGTCTGGCATCAATGTAGGGCAGGAGTAAGCCATACAGCTCCTCTGTTCAATGCGGTCATCTACTGATCTTTTTTTAGTTGAGAGATACATCGCGGAAACTGGCCATTCAGCCCACCTGATCTGCATTGACCAGCCATCCCCACACACTAACACTATCCTACACACATATAACCATAGAACCATATAACAATTACAGCACGGAAACAGGCCATCACGGCCCTACAAGTCCGTGCCGAACAATTTTTTTTTCCCCTTAGTCCCACCTGCCTGCACTCATACCATAACCCTCCATTCCCTTCTCATCCATATGCCTATCCAATTTACTCTTAAATGATACCAATGAACCTGCCTCCACCACTTCCACTGGAAGCTCATTCCACACCGCTATCACTCTCTGAGTAAAGAAGTTCCCTCTCATGTTACCCCTAAACTTCTGTCCCTTAATTCTGAAGTCATGTCCTCTTGTTTGAATCTTCCCTATTCTCAAAGGGAAAAGCTTGTCCACATCAACTCTGTCTATCCCTCTCATCATTTTAAAGACCTCTATCAAGTCCCCCCTTAACCTTCTGCGCTCCAGAGAATAAAGACCTAACTTATTCAACCTATCTCTGTAACTTAGTTGTTGAAACCCAGGCAACATTCTAGTAAATCTCCTCTGTACTCTCTCTATTTTGTTGACAACTAGGGACGATTTACATTTATATCCAGCCAATTAACCTACAAACTTGTACATCTTTGGATTGTGGGAGGAAACCGGAGAAAACTCAGGCAGGTCACAGGAAAAATGTACAAACTCCGTACAGAACCGGGATGTCAGGCACTGTAAGGCAGCAACTCTACCGCTGCGCCACCGTGCTGCCCTATTCTGTCCCAGTCCTCAGCTTCTGCCCCAGATCTCCATTGCCCTTATTTCCCACATCTGCCATAGAACAGAGAACAGCACAGCACAGCACCATGTCCTTCGGCCCACAAGGCCTTCACAAATGTCCATTCTGAGAATTGGCCAACCTCCACTCTATGTGATACAGCATTGAAACAGGCCCTTTGGCCCACCTTGCCCACACCGACCAACATGTCCCATCTACACTAGTCCCACCTGCTTGTGTTTGGCCCAAATCCCTCTAAACCTGTCCTATCCATGTACCTGTCTAATTGCTTCTTAAACGTTGCAATAGTCTCTGCCTCAACTACCTCCTCTGGCAGCTCGTCCCATACACTCTACTGAGAGGTTAAAATTAGTCAAGTCAAGTCAAGTTTATTCGTCACATACACATGCGAGATGTGCAGTGAAATGAAAAGTGGCAATGCTCGCGGACTTTGTGCAAAAAGACAAAGACAAACAAACAAACAAACAACCAAACAAACTATAAACACAATCATAAACACACACATATTCTTTACATATTAAATATTGGAAGGAAAAACGTTCAGTAAAGTTAGTCCCTGGTGAGATAGGAGTTTACAGTTCAAATGGCCTCTGGGAAGAAACTCCTTCTCAACCTCTCCGTTCTCACCGCATGGCAACGGAGGTGTTTGCCTGACCGTAGCAGCTGCAACTGTCCGTTGCATGGATGGAAGGGATCTCCCATGATTTTATTGGCTGTGGAGTTGCACCTCCTGATGTATAGTTCCTGCAGGGGGGCTAGTGAAGTTCTCTTAGTGCGTTCGGCCGAACGCACTACTCTCTGCAGAGCCTTCTTGTCCTGGGCAGAGCAATTCCCAAACCAGATGGTAATATTTCCGGACAAGATGCTTTCCACCGCCGCTGCGTAGAAGCACTGGAGGATTCTCGGAGACACTCTGAATTTCCTCAATTGCCTGAGGTGGTAAAGGCGCTGCCTTGCCTTACTCACGAGTGCTGAGGCGTGTGATGCCCATGTCATATCCTCGGAGATGTGGACTCCCAGATATTTAAAACAGTTCACCCTATCCACAGGATCCCCATTTATACTCAATGGAGTGTACGTCCTCGGATGATGTGCCCTCCTAAAGTCCATGATCAGCTCCTTAGTTTTTTTGATGTTCAAGAGGAGGCTGTTGTCCTAGCACCAGAGTGCTAGATCAGCCACCTCCTCCCGGTAGGCCTTCTCATCGTTGTCTGAGATCAGGCCCACCACCACAGTGTCTTCAGCAAACTTAATTATTGAGTTGGAGCTGAACCTAGCCACACAGTCATGTGTGTACAGGGAGTACAATAGGGGGCTGAGGACGCAACCCTGGGGCGACGATGTATTCCCTCCCATCTTGACTACCTGGGGCCTGGCGGTGAGAAAGTCCAGGACCCAGGCACACAGGGAGGTGTTGAGCCCTAATTCCAGTAGCTTCCTGGCCAGTCTGGTGGGGACTATCGTGTTGAAGGCTGAACTGTAGTCTATGAACAGCATCCTCACGTAGCCCCCCTTCTGGCTGTCAAGATGAGAGAGTGCGGTGTGCAAGACCTGGGAGACCGCATCATCCGTGGATCTGTTCGGACGGTATGCAAACTGCAACGGGTCCATGTTCCGAGGGAGGGAGGCGCAGATGTGTTTCTCCACCAGCCTCTCAAAGCATTTCATGACTACCGAGGTAAGGGCCACCGGACGGTAGTCATTCAGGCAGGCTGGGGAGGCATCTTTTGGTATCGGTACAATTACAGGTTTTTTGAAGCAGGCAGGAACCACGGAGGTTACACAAAAAAGCTGGAGAAACTCAGCGGGTGCAGCAGCATCTATGGAGCGAAGGAAATAGGCAACGTTTCGGGCCGAAACCCTTCTTCAGGAACCACGGACTTGTCCAGGGAGAGGTTGAATATTGTAGTGAGCACCGGAGCTAGCTGCATAGCACAGGACTTGAGTACTCTCCCCGAGATGCCATCAGGGCCTGCAGCTTTTCTCGTGTTCACCCGTGTCAGTGCCCTCCTCACGTCGTGTTCGGACAGCGAGAATGTGTGCACATTCCTCGCGGTCTCTTCAGCTTCGGTAGCCAGCCCGCTGGCGGTATTCTCGATAGTCGGCAGACCTGGAGTGGTGTTGCCCATCTCGAAACGAGCGTAGAAGGAGTTCAGGTCATCAGCTAGGGAGGTGCCGGCACATGCGGATGAGGATGGGGTGCTCCGGTAGTTGGTTACAATCCGTAACCCCTGCCACAGGCTTCTGGTGTCCTGCTGCTCCATCTGTAACTCCATCTTGTCCCTGTACCTTCTCTTTGCGTCCTTCACCGCCCTTCGCAGTCGGCAGGACTCTGCCTTGTAGACGTCCATGTTTCCTGATGCCAGGCCCCAGTTGTAGGCAGCGGTACGAGCATTCAAGGCCACATGAACAGACCCAGGGTTTTTGGTTCGGAAAGGTGCTTACCCTTACCGTGGGGACGATGTTGTCGGTTATTGTTGCGATGAAGTCCGTGACTGCTTCCGCGAACTCACTGACGTCACTGGAACTTGCTTGGAACATATTCCAGTCGACATCACTCAGTGCATCTTGCAGCATGGCCTCTGACTGGTCAGACCACCGCTTTACGTCCCTCGTCTCTACCGCTTCCCGAACTATCCTCTGTTTATACTCCGGCAACAGGAAAATAGCAGCGTGGTCAGATTTTCCTAGGGGAGGGAGTGAAATGGCCTTGTAGCCTTTCCTGAACGGTGTGTAGCAGTGGTCCAAAGTTCTCTCCCCCCTGGTGGCACACGGGATGTGTTGGTAGAAGTTCGGCATGACCTTCTTGAGATTTGATTTATTAAAATCTCCAGCCACCACCATAGCCGCATCCGGCTACTTGTTTTGATGTCGACATAGCACATCGTGTAGGGCCGATAGTGCCACGTCGGTGTCCGCCTGCGGTGGAATGTAGACGGCTGTGACGATCACTGAGCCGAACTCCCAGGGAAGGTAAAATTACCCCTCATATTCCTATTAAATCTTTCCCCCCTCACCTTAAACCTGTGTCCTTGGATTCTCGATTCCGCTACTCTGGACAAGAGACTCTGTGAGTCTACCTGATCTATTCCTCTCACGATTTTACACACCTCTATATCACCCGTCATCCTCCTGCGCCCCAAGGAATAGTATCTGACCCCCGGGAGTGAAAGCAGGACAAAAGTGAATCATTTTTACTTTTGAAAGACATTTAGAAAATTAGTGAAAAATGGTGAATATATGGAACTCCAATGATGCGGTCTCCGAGGCGTCACGTGGAAAATGTTAGAGAGACACAACCCTCTGCACGACGCAGAACCATATATAACCATATAACAATTACAGCACGGAAACAGGCCATCTCGGCCCTTCTAGTCCATGCCGAACACTTACTCTCACCTAGCCCCATATACCTGCACTCAGACCATAACCCTCCATTCCTTCCCCGTCCATATAACTATCCAATTTATTTTTAAATGATAAAAACGAAACTGCCTTCACCACTCCCTCTGGAAGCTCGTTCCACACAGCCACCACTTTCTGAGTAAAGATGTTCCCCCTCATGTTACCCCTAAACTTTTGTCCCTTAATTCTCAAATCAGTCCTCTTGTTTGAATCTTCCCTATTCTCAATGGAAAAAGCTTATCCACGTCAACTCTGTCTATCCCTCTCATTATTTTAAAGACCTCTATCAAGTCCCCCCTTAACCTTCTGCGCTCCAAATAATAAAGACCTATCTTAAAAACATAGAAAATAGGTGCAGGAGTAGGCCATTTGGCCCTTCGAGCCTGCACCGCCATTCAATATGATCATGGCTGATCATCCAACTCAGTATCCTGTACCTGCCTTCTCTCCTTACCCCCTGATCCCTTTAGCCACAAGGACCACATCTAACTCCCTCCTAAATATAGCCAATGAACTGGCCTCAACTACCTTCTGTGGCAGAGAATTCCACAGATTCACCACTCTGTGTAAAAAAATGATTTTCTCATCTCAGACCTAAAAGACTTCTCCCTTATCCTTAAACTCTGACCCCTTGTTCTGGACTTCCCCAACATCGGGAATAATCTTCCTGCATCTGGCCTGTCCAACCCCTTAAGAATTTTGTACGTTTCTATAAGATCCCCCCTCAATCTTCTAAATTCTAGCGAGTATTATCCAGTCTTTCTTCATATGAAAGTCCTGACATCCCAGGAATCAGTCTGGCGAACCTTCTCTGTACTCCCTCTATGGCAAGAATGTCTTTCCTCAGAGTAGGAGACCAAAACTGTACGCAATACTCCAGATGTGGGCTCACCAAGACCCTGCAGTACAACCTCCCTGCTCTTATACTCAAATCATTTTGCTATGAATGCTAACATACCATTCGCTTTCTTCACTGCCTGCTGCACCTGCATTCCTACTTTCAATGACTGGTGTACCATGACACCCAGGTCTCGTTGCATCTCCCCTTTTCCTAATCAGCCACCATTCAACCTTTTTCTGTAACTTAGGTGCTAAAACCCAGGCAACATTCTAGTAAACCTCCTTTGTATTATCTCTATTTTGTTGACTTCTTTCCTATAATTTGGAATCCAGAATTGTACACCATATTCCAGAATTGGCCTCACCAATGCCTTGTACAATTTTAACATTACATCTGATTTATAAAGGCCAGCACACTAAAAGCTTTCTTTACCACCCTATCTTCATGAGAGTCCACCTTTAGGGAACTATGCACAGTTATTCCTAGATCCCTCTGTTCAACTGCATTCCTCAATTCGCTATCATTTACCATGTACATCCTATTTTGATTTGTCCTGCCAAGATGTAGCACCTCACACTTATCAGCATTAAACTCCATCTGCCATCTTTCAGCCCACTCTTCCAAATGGCCTAAATCTGTCTGGAGACTTTGAAAATCTACTTCATTATCCACAACACCACCTATCTTAGTATCATCTGCATACTTACTAATCCAATTTACCACAGAAGTAGAAAAATGGTGAAAATAAATAGGTCTGGTGTGCACTGAGGTCCCAGTTGGACATCCCCAGCTCCCTTCTGGTCCCACCCTGTGGAGGAAGGCCAAAGTGAGCTCAGCCGTGCATCGTGTGGGCAGTGTCCCGACCCGAAACTTCACCCATTCACCACACCAGCGTGGGGAATCTGTGGAATTCTTTGACACAGAAGGCTGTAGAGGCCAAGTCAGTGGATATTTTTAAAGCAGAGATAGATAGATTCTTGATTAGTTCAGGTGTCAGATGTTATGGGGAGAAGGCAGGAGAATTGGGATAGGAGGGAGAGATAGATCGGTCATGATTGAATGGTGGAGCAGACGTGATGGGCCGAATGGCCTAATTCTCCTCCTATTCCTTATGACCCATTCCTTTTCTCCAGAGATGCTGCCTGAGACACTCCAGCATTTTGTATCTATCTACAGTGTAAACCAGCATCAGCAGTTCCTTCCCACCAGTCTGAAGAAGGGCCTTGACCCAAAACCTCACCCATCATTGCACTAAGCATTATTCCCTTATCATGTATCTACACAGTGTAAACGGCTCGATTGTAATCATGTATAGTCTTTCTGCTGGCTGGTTAGCACGCAACAAAAACTTTTCACTATACCTCGGGACACGTGACAATGAACTAAACTGTAAATGTATCTTCCTTCTCTCCAGAAATGCTGCCAGTGGTGATCACTTACTCCATTTTGTGTCTGCCTTCATTGGTGTATGGTCCAGGGATAAGTCTCCATGCAGCAGCATCTGCAGGTCCCACCTATCTGTGTGTATCTAGTGTGTACTGTTGAAGAGTGTGCATTACTGAAGGTGCCCAGTGGGTGGAAATACTACAGCCATTGTGCTTCAATGATGATCTCCAATTGACCCACCTTCTCTCCTCAGGTGAATGGAGGAGCCAGATCATCTTCTGAGATCGTACAGGAGCTGGCCATTGATATTCTGTCCAAAATACCTCCTGACTTTGAAATTGAGGATGTGACGGTGAGGAATAGCCCACTCCCTGCAGCTGTGTCACGGGTTTCTCCTCAGCCTTTTCAAAGCGGAACTGGGTGCTGGGGTGAATCTGCAGTCAGCTGAGAGTTGGCTGGTGAAATGGGCTTGTTCACCTTTTAGTTCCTTTTACTTTAGTTTAGTTAAACTAAGGAAGTTCTGCAACACACACTCTCTGCCATATCAATGCCTAGCATCTAAACTAAACTATGGATGGAATTTGGGACGATATGACAGAGAGTGAGTGTTACAGTGTGTTACAGAACTTCCTCATCCGCCTTTAGTTTAGTGTAGTTTAGAGATACAGCGTTGAAACAGGCCCTTCAGCCCAGCGATCCCTGCACACTAACACTATCCTAGCGACAATTTTACAATTTTACCAATTAACCTACAAATCTGTACATCTTTGGAATGTGGGAGGACACCAGAATACCCGATGAAAACCCACGCAGGTCATGGGGAGACTCCGCACAGACAGTACCTGTGGTGAGGATGGAACCCGGGTCCCTGGCGCTGTGAGGCAGCAACTCTACCGCTGAGCCACCCTGTGCCTTTACTCACAACCCCTAGTTTATAAAACCAGTGCTCTGGTTCCTGTACCTGTACTTGTTTGGCTGTGACCTGTACAGGCCCACAAATATTCACCGCGCCCTGAAGGAAGAAAGGTATTTTTGTCTCAGTCCTTAGACTCTGAGACTGTGACTCCTTGGTCTCTGCTCATGTGGGAAAGCTGCAAACCCACTGCTTGGCTGCTGCATGACAGCGACCCCTGCTGGAACCACTGCTCTTCACAGTCTATACTCATCACTCTGCGATCAAAAACTCCACTTGCAAATCTGTACACAATGCCAAATCTGTGTGATGGGTATGTTGGTGTGTGTGTGTGTGTGTGTGTGTGTGTGTGTGTGTGTGTGTGTGTGTGTGTGTGTGTGTGTGTGTGTGTGTGTGTGTGTGTGTGTGTGTGTGTGTGTGTGTGTGTGTGTGTGTGTGTGTGTGTGTGTGTGTGTGTGTGTGTGTGTGTGTGTGTGTGTGTGTGTGTGTGTGTGTGTGTGTGTGTGTGTGTGTGTGTGTGTGTGTGTGTGTGTGT
>NC_073398.1:1207489-1315393 GCF_028641065.1 Leucoraja erinaceus
GAGATGTAGAAGCAGAAACAAGGATGTGGCACAGCCGGACGATTGCTGCCTCACAGCGCCAGAGACCCAGGTTCCATCCTGACTACGGGTGCTGTCTGTATGGAGTTTGTACGTTCTCCCCTGAACGTGACCTGCGTGGGTTTTCCCCGGGTCGTCTGGTTTCCTCCCACATTCCAAAGACGTACAGGTTTGTAGGCTAAATGTTCAAGAAGGAACTGCAGATGCTGGAAAATCGAAGGTACACAAAAATGCTGGAGAAACTCAGCGGGTGCAGCAGCATCTATGGAGCGAAGGAAATAGGTGACGTTTCGGGCCGAAACCCTTCTTCAGACTGATGTCTCCCGCTGAGTTTCTCCAGCATTTTTGTGTACCTTCAGGTTTGTAGGCTAATTGGCTTGGTATAAATGTAAATTGTCCCTAGTGTGTGTAGGATGGTGTTAATGTGTGGGGATCGCTGGTCCGTGTGGACTCGGTGGGCCAAAGGACCTGCTTCCACGCTGTATCCCTAAACTAAACTAAAAGATCTACCCTCAGGCTATCTTTGATCAGACTTTACTGGACTTTATCTTTCTCTAAACGTTATTGACATTATTCCCTTTATACTGTGGATGGATGGACTGTAATCATGCATTGTCTTTCTGCTGACTGGTTAGCACACAACAAAAGCTTTTTACTGTACCTCAGTACACGTGACAATAAACTGAACTCAACTAAAGTGGGGGGTGAAGGCCGGGTGGCACCAGATGGGGAACAGAGAATAGGCTGGAAGATGATAGATGGACCCCGATAATGCTGATGGAGAGAGATGGTGAAGGGGGAAGAGTTTCCACAACAAGAGGGACAGGGAGAAGAAACACTGGGTGAAGGGCAGAGAGAAGCAGGTGGGGACAGGGAAGGAACCTTGGCAGCAAGTGGGGGAGGTCGACAAGGTGAGCAAAGGCTGGTGGCAATGGGATAGGCACAAGGGGGAGATTGGGAGAGTGACCTTGAAAATGACAGACTCTATGTTCATGCCCTTGGGTTGTCAGCTATCTTGCTGCAGCACATCACTAACCTCTACAGACGCACCATAGAAAGTATTTTATCGGGATGCATCACTGCATGGTTTGGGAACAGCTCCATCCATTATGGGGAGAAGGCAGGCACGGGTTATTGATTGGGGACGATCAGCCATGATCACAATGAATGGCGGTGCTGGCTCGAAGGGCCGAATGGCCTCCTCTTACTTCTATTTTCTATGTTTCTATGTTAAGACCACAAGAAATTGCAGAGTTGTGGACGCAGCCCAGACCATCACACAAACCAACCTCCCTTCCATTGACTCCATTTTGACAATGTAGGCAGTGGGCACAGTGTGCACTGTATAACAGTGTGGGTGAGTGGGAGACAGTGGCGACTGGGGGTAACAACAGTGTGGGGAGAGTGGGAGACAGTGGCGACTGGGGGTAACGACAGTGTGGGGTGAGTGGGAGACAGTGTCGACTGGGGGTAACGACAGTGTGGGGACTGTAATGACAACTGGTGTTCACCATCTCATTCTCTGGGTTGTCTCTGTTGTTTCATTCCCCAGGTACCCAGCATGTGGTCGGCAAAGTCATATCCCTCGCTGAAACCTCTGGGAAGTTATATCACTGATCTTCTGTCCAGGCTGCAGTTCTTCCAGGTGCGAGTGTGTCTGGAAATGGGGCCAATGTCGAAATATTCGTGGGGGGGGGGGGGGGGGGGGGGGGGGGGGGGGGGGGGGGGGGGGCTCATTGAAACTTCCCGAATGGTGAAAGGCGTGGATAGAGTGGATGTGGACAGGATGTTTCCACTCGTGGGAGTGTCTAGGACCAGAGGTCATCGCCTCAGAATGAAAGGACGTTCCTTCAGGAAGGAGATGAGGAATTTCTTTAGTCAGAGGGTGGTGAATCTGTGGAATTCTTTGCCACAGATGTCTGTGGAGGCCACATCATTGGGTATCTTTAAGGCAGAGATTGACAGATTCTTGATCAGTACGGGTGTCAGGGGATATGTGGAGAAAGCAGGAGAATGGGGTTAGAAGGGAGAGATAGATCAGCCATGATTGAATGGTGGGGTAGACTTGATGGGCCGAATGGCCTCATTCTGCTAGAACTTATGAACAAGAAATTATGAGAGAGATCAGCATCCAGTGCATGTTGATGGATCACTAATAAAGGGCGTGAAACATTCTGAAGAGGCAGTATTTTATTGAGAGAAGGATGTCCTGTGTAAGGTGCTCCCAATGATGAAGAAAGAACTGCAGATGCTGGAAAAATCGAAGGCAGACAAAAATGCTGCCTGGTCCCAATAGGTTTGGCTTAGCTATGAAAGGATAGACACAAAATGCTGGAGTAACTCAGCGGGACAGGTAGCATCTCTGGAGAGAAGGAATGGGTGACATTTTGAGTCGAGACCCTTCTTCAGCCTGAGGGTCAGGGGAGAGTGAGTCTAGAGATATGGAAGGGTAAGGTGCGAAAACATAGATCAAAGGGATCGATGATGAGGAAATGTAGACTGGTTCATTGTTAGCTGAGGGGAAGGTGACAACGAGACAACTAGTCGGAGAACTAGTGTGGGGGAGGGATGGAGAGAGAGGGAAAGTAAGGGTTACTTGAAGTTAGAGAAATCAATATTCATACTATAAGAGCTATGAGAGGTTTTTAAAGAGCATAGCATTTCATTATAAAAGCATTAACCTCTCTCCTAAATCTAGTTCAGTTTATAGACAATGGACAATAGGTGCAGGACTAGGCCATTCGGCCCGTCGAGCCAGCACCGCCATTCACTGTGATCATGGTTGATCATCAGTACCATATTCCTGCCTTCTCCCCATATCCCTCGACTCCGCTATCGATAAGAGCTCTATCTAACTCTCTCTTGAAAGAGAGAATTGGCCTACCCCTTATTGTTAAACTGTGGCCCCTGGTTCTGGACTCCCCCAACATCGGGAACATGTTTCCTACCTCTAGCGTCCAATCCCTTAATAATCATATATGTTTCAATAAGATTCCCTCCCATCCTTCTAAATTCCAGTGTATACAAGCCCATTCGCTCCATTCTTTCAACATATGACAGTCCCGCCATCCCGGGTATTAACCTCGTGAACCTATGCTGCACTCCCTCAATAGCAAGAATGTTCTTCCTCAAATCTGGAGACCAAAACTGCACACAATACTCCAGGTGTGGTCTCACCAGGGCCTTGTACAACTGCAGAAGGACCTCTTTGCTCCTATACTCAACTCCTCTTCTAATGAAGGCCAATATGCCATTAGCTTTCTTCACTGCCTGCTGTACCTGCATGCTTACTTTCAGTTACTGATGAACAAGGACACCCAGATCTCGTTGTACTTCACCTTTCCCTAACTTGACACCATTTAGATAATAATCTGCCTTCCTGTTCTTGCCACCAAAGTGGATAACCTCACATTTATCCACATTAAACTGCATCTGCCATGCATCTGCTCACTCACCCAAACTGTCCAAGTCACCCTGCATTCTCATAGCATCCTCCTCACAGTTCACACTGTCACCCAGCTTTGTGTCATCTGCAAATTTGCTCATTTTACTTTTAATCCCTTCATTTAAATCATTAATGTATATTGTAAATAGCTGCGGTCCCAGCACCGAGCCTTGCGGTACCTCACTAGTCACTGCCTGCCATTCTGAAAGGGACCTGTTAATCCCTACTCTTTGTTTCCTGTCTGCCAATTAGTCAAGCATGATTTCCCCTTCGTAAATCCATGCTGACTCGGACCGATCCTGTTACTGCTATCCAAATGTTCGGCTATCTCATCTTTTAATATTGACTCCAGCATCTTCCCCACCACCGATGTCAGGCTAACTGGTCTATAATTCCCTCTTCCCTCTTCCCTTTTCTCTCTTCCTCCTTTCTTAAAAATCCACAGGAACTGATCCTGAATCTATAGAACATTGGAAAATGATCACCAATGCATCCACAATTTCTAGACCCAATTCATTGAGTACCCTGGGATGCAGACCATCAGGCCCTGGGGATTTATCAGCCTTCAGTCCCATCAGTCTATCCAACACCATGTCCTGCCTAATGTGGATTTCCTTGAGTTCCTCCGTCATCCTAGGTCCTCTGACCACTAGTACATCTGGGAGATTGTCTGTGTCTTCCTTAGTGCAGACGGATTCAAAGTACCTGTTCAACTCTTCTGCCATTTCCTTGTTCCTTTTTTTTCTTCACATACCTAAAGAAGCTTTTACTATCCTCCTTTATATTCTTGGCTAGCTTGCCTTCGTACCTCATCTTTTCTCCCCTTATTGCCTTTTTAATTATCTTCTGTTGCTCTTTAAAAGTTTCTCAGTCCTCTGGCTTCCTGCTCATCTTTGCTATGTTATAGTTCTCTTTTATTTTTACACTGTTCTTGACTTCCCTTGTCAGCCACGGTCGCCTCTTACTCCCCTTAGAATCTTTCTTCCTCTTTGGAATGAACTGACCATGTACCTTCTGTATTATTCCCAGAAATACCTGTCGTTGTTGTTCCACTGTCATCCCTTCTAGGGTATCTTTCCAGTCAACTTTGGCCAGCTCCCCCCTCATGCCTCCATAGGCCCCTTTGCTCAACTGTAACACTGACACTTCCAATTTTCACCAAATTGTAGATTAAAACATCATATTATGGTCACTACCTCCTAATGGCTTCTTTACCTCGAGTTCCCTTATCAAATCAACAGCTCAGAAACAGGCCCTTTGGTCCACCGAGTCAGTGCTGACCAGCTGACCAGGGACAATTGACCGAAACCAATTAACCTACAAAACCGAAAATGTTGTAGTGTGGGATGAAACCGGAGCACCCGGAGAAAGCCCACGCAGTCATGGGGAGATTGTACAGACAGCGCCTGTGGTCAGGATTGAACCAGGGTCTCTGGCATTGTGGGGCCAAATTGAGGCTGTAAAAAAAATTACCTCTGTGCCATCGTGCCGCCCTGTCTTCCGAATAGGAATATTAAACCTTTGAGAATCCCCTCAACATGTCCATCCACCCCAACCTCTTTGTGCCAGGATCGTTCTGTGCCAAGATTTGTTCTGGAAATGTTATAACTGGGCGGCACGATGGTGCAGCGGTAGAGTTGCTGCCTTACAGCGCCAGAGACCAGGGTTCGATCCTGACTACGGACCCTGTCTGTACGGAGTTTTACGTTCTCCCCGTGACCTGCATGGGTTTTCTCCGGGAGATATAGTTTCCTCCCACTCTCCAAAGACGTACAGGTTAGTAGCTTAATTGTAGTATAATTATAAATTGTCCTTAGTGTGTGTAGGATAGTGTTAGTGTGCAGGGATGGCTGGGCCAATGAGCCTGTTTCTGCGCTGTATCTCTAAAACAAAATGGAATTGGTGCCACATAAGTGCAGGTTGCTGTGGTTTTGTTGACTCCTCGCCTCTGATCCCTCGTGTTTCAGGACTGGATTGTCCACGGGATGCCAGTGGTGTTCTGGATCTCTGGCTTTTACTTCACTCAGAGCTTCCTGACGGGTGCTCTGCAGAACTACGCACGCAAGTACCTCATCCCAATCGACCACCTGGGATTCCAGTTCAACGTCACGGACCGAGAGCTCTCCATGCCAGCCTCGCCGGTAAGCATCCCTTCCCAACCACACATTCCACCGTTCCCGTTCAGCTCGACTTGTACTCCTTCATCCGTTCCATGCCCACTTGTTGAATCACCCGGAGTTTAGATTGTGACAACCTCCAGTCACCAGCCTCCTCACTGCCAGGTCACCAGCCTCCTCACTGCCAGGTCACCAGCCTCCAGTCACCAACCTCCTCACTGCCAGGTCACCAGCCTCCCCACTGCCAGGTCACCAGCCTCTCCACTACCAGCCCCTGCAAGTTCCTGCAGTAACAGTGTAGGAAGGAAAGATAGACACAAAATGCTGGAGTAACTCAGCGGGCCAGGTAGCAACTCTGGAGAGAAGGGATGGGTGACGGTAAACGCAAATTGGAGGAACAGCATCTCATATTTTGCTTGGGCAGCTTACAGCCAGTGATGAATATTGATTTCTCTAACTTCAAGTAACCCCTGCATTCCCTCTCTCTCCATCCCTCCCCCACCCAAATCGCACTAGCTTCTCTTTCTCACTGAACAAACAGCTAACAATGGCATGTTTCCTTTGTCATCGTTACTTTTTTGCATATCTTTCATTCATTGTTCTACAGTATATCTCCCTATATCATCGTTTATATCTCTTGTTTCTCTATCCCGCGAATTTCAGTCTGAAGAATGTCTGAATCATATTGAATGGAGGTGCAGGCTCGAAGGGCCAAATGGCCTACTCCTGCAACTATTTTCTATATTTCTATGAAGGGTCTCGATCCGAAACGTCACCCATTCCTTCTCCCCAGAGATGCTGCCTGACCCGCTGAGTTACTCCAGCTTTTTGTGTCTATTCCTGGAAAGTAATATGTGTGGGAATGAACTGCAGATGCTGGTTTCCATTCACAGATGTTGTTTGACCCATTGAATTCGCCCACCATTTGGTTTACTACTGAAGATTCCAGCCTCTTTTATGAAACAATTAGACAGGTACATGGATAGGATAGGTTTAGAGGGATATGGGCTAAATGCAGGCAATGGGACGACATGTTGGTCAATGTGGGCATGTTGGGCCGAAGGGCCTGTTTCCACGCTGTCATACGGTGAGTGAAACTCAGCAGTGGAATTATTTGCCACAGAAGGCTATGGAGGCCTTCAATGGATATTTTTAAGGCAGGGATAGATAGATTCTTGATTAGTTCTGGTGTCAGGGGAATGGCCTAATTCTGCTCCGATCAATTATGATCTCATGACACTATGACTATGACTTCAATCCTTGCCTGTAACATCACTCGACTCCAATCATCGTCTCATCTCTGAAGTCCAGGACACATCTTGCACCTCCTGACTCAGCTCGTCAGCACAGGACAATGACACCACTGGGAACAGTGAACGCTGTTGACTAGTTTGTGTGTTTGTTAACCCGTACCTACAACCTCTATTCAAGCAATGAATATGATAGATGATTCAAGCAATAGTTGCATCATTATACAGCGCCCTCCATGATGTTTGGGACAAAGACCCATCATTTATTTATTTGCCTCTGTACTCCACAATTTGAGATTTGTAGTAGAAAAAAAATCACACGTGGTTAAAGTGCACATTGTCAGATTTTATTAAAGGTCATTTTTATACATTTTGCTTTCACCATGTAGAAATTACAGCTGTGTTTATACACAGTCCCCCCATTTCAGGGCACCATAATGTTTGGGACACACGGCTTCACAGGTGTTTGTAATTGCTCAGGTGTGTTTAAATGCCTCCTTAATGCAGGTATAAGAGAGCTCTCAGCACCTAGTCTTTCCTCCAGTCTTTCAATCACCTTTGGAAACTTTTATTGCTGTTTATCAACACGAGGCCCAAAGTTGTGCCAATGAAAGTCAAAGAAGCCATTATGAGACTGAGAAACAAGAATAAAACTGTTAGAAATATCAGCCAAACATTAGGTTTACCAAAATCAACTGTTTGGAACATCATTAAGAAGAAAGAGAGCACTGGTGAGCTTACTAATCACAAAGGGACTGGCAGGCCAAGGAAACCTCCACAGCTGATGACAGAAGAATTCTCTCTATAATAAAGAAAAATCCCCAAACACCTGCCCGACAGATCAGAAACACTCTTCAGGAGTCGGGTGTGGATTTGTCAATGACCACTGTCCACAGAAGACTTCATGAACAGAAATACAGAAGCTACACTGCAAGATGCAAACTACTGGTTAGCCACAAAAATAGGATGGCCAGGTTACAGTTTGCCAAGAAGTACTTGAAAGAGCAACCACAGTTCTGGAAAAAAGTCTTGTGAACAGATGAGATGAAGATGAACCTATATCAGAGTGATGGCAAGAGCAAAGTATGGAGGAGAGAAGGAACTGCCCAAGGTTACACAGAAAAGCTGGAGAAACTCAGCGGGTGCAGCAGCATCTATGGAGCGAAGGAAATAGGCAACGTTTCGGGCCGAAGAACCCAGCTCCACTGCGCATGCGGCATAATCGCACAGCTGTGCAGAACGTGGCCAGCGGGAGTCGGCAGCTCCCGCATCCAAGGACGAGAGGTAAGTACTTACCTTAATCGGGCCTTGTGGTTTTTGCTCCAGGGGGAGCAAAGTAGAGAGGCATGGTGAGCGGCCCCCGTTTCGACTCCAGCGTGGAGCCGACAGTGGCCAAGAACTGCCCAAGATCCAAAGCACCACCTCATCTGTGAAACACGGTGTGTGGGGGTGTTATGGCCTGGGCATGTTGGCTGCTGAAGGTACTGGCTCACTTATCTTCATTGTTGATACAACTGCTGATGGTAGTAGCATAAAGAATTCTGAAGTGTAAAGACACATCCTATCTGCTCAAGTTCAAACAAAAGCCTCAAAACCCATTGGCCGGCGTTTCATTCTACAGCAAGACAATGATCCCAAACATATGCCTAAAGCAACAAAGGAGTTTTTCAAAGCTAAAAAATGGTCAATTCTTGACTGGCCAAGTCAATCACCCGATCTGAACCAAATTGAGCATGGCCTTTATATTCTGAAGAGAAAACTGAAGGGGACTAACCCCCAAAACAAGCATAGGCTAAAAATGGCTGCAATACAGGCCTGGCAGAGCATCACCAGAGAAGACACCCAGCAACTGGTGATGTCCATGAATCGCAGACTTCAAGCAGTCATTGCATGCAAAGAATATGCAAAAAAATACTAAACATGACTACTATCATTTACGTGACATTGTTGTGTCCCAAACATTATGGTGCCCTGAAATGGGGGGACTATGTTTAAACATTGCTGTAATTTCTACATGGTGAAACCAAAATGTATAAAAATGGCCATTATTAAAATCTGACAATGTTCACTTTAACCACGTGTGATTTTTTTCTATTATTTTACTTCGGAGTCACGTGAGTGATTCCGTGAAGAACCCAGCTCCACTGCGCATGCGGCATAATCGCACAGCTGTGCAGAACGTGGCCAGCGGGAGTCGGCAGCTCCCGCATCCAAGGACGAGAGGTAAGTACTTACCTTAATCGGGCCTTGTGGTTTTTTGCTCCAGGGGGAGCAAAGTAGAGAGGCATGGTGAGCGGCCCCCGTTTCGACTCCAGCGTGGAGCCGACAGTGGAGGGGGAAAAGGCGCTACCCGGACCGCAAACGCTGCGGACCGCTGCAGGGAGCTGCGCTAATGCCGGTCCGCTGAACAGCTGTTTGGTAACAGCAGCGGACCGGCGGGAAGTTTTAAAAACCCGACCGGCAGCCCTGCAGACTCCTGACAAGGAGAATCGCCGCCCGGGAACCGCCACAATGCCGCCTGGAAAACGGCAGGCAGCCTCTACATACAGGTAAGAGAAAAATCTTCCCAATTTAACAGGTTCTACAGGAGCCAACTTCCTCCAAAACTGGAACAGGTTGGAGACGGCAAAAATAAGTATGTCTGTCTCCCCAAGCCAGAGGAGGTCATGGAATTCACCTCCAGGGAAAAAAGGGGCACTGGCTGAATGCCAAGGGAGCTGACTCCTACCCCAGTGCTATTGCACTAGCCATCTCCCTTGACGAGGGATTGATGCAACAGCGGAGTTTGAGCTATGCCTCCTC
This sequence comes from Leucoraja erinaceus, assembly GCF_028641065.1. Lineage (NCBI taxonomy): Eukaryota > Metazoa > Chordata > Chondrichthyes > Rajiformes > Rajidae > Leucoraja > Leucoraja erinaceus. The sequence goes on from NC_073398.1 coordinate 1,217,122, forward strand.
CAATTTATAGCACACCCTTTTGCTCCCTCTTTTGAGGCTAGCTAAGGAGGCCAGGGCTGGGCTGGCTTAAACGCTGGGCAGGCGGACGAGAACAGCAGTATGCCAGGGGAGCAGGATCAGGAAGAGCTACTGGGTGTCGTGGGCCACTACATGGCTCCTCCACGCGACCATCTTCCCAACAAAGCCCTGCAGGAGCAGGCCTTTCTAGAGGCAAATCCGCAGGCAGCTGGGTCAGCAGACTCGCAGACAAGCAGCGAATTCTGAAGCTCCTAACAGAAGGGTCAAGATGTTACCGCCTTTGCTCGTTTTTTCCACGGATCATACTCTCCCAGGATGAGACTATCCCATTGCACTACCAGGGTGCTGACGCCTAAGATGTTCCCAAATTTGGGATACTCGACTGAACAATGGTGCATATAGACCTGCCCGCAACCCCAAATATATGGGGCTATGCAAACCGCTGCTGCGGGAAGAGAGGCAGCTAAACCTGTGCGCCTCATGAAGGCAGGCCATGGAACGAGCAGGACATCGCATCCAACACCCAGCTGGCAGCACCCCTCGGCATCCACCAGCAATATCAAACAAGGACTGGTGAAAGCCTGGCGACCGCTTCACATTACCCCCAAAGTTCTTTTTAGACGGGGCCCAGAGCGGAGCCGTGGGAAGATGCGCCGCCCCACCAACAGCCCCAGCATCCCAGAAAACTAGGCCTTAATGAAAAAACAACAAACATGGAGGTAGGTAGTCTGGTTCCTCCCAGTTTACACTAAACAAGGGTGTTCTACTAACTGCGGGGGGGGGCATTTACACTTGTTAATAAGCATGGGATGCTGTCACAAATAACTAAAATATACTCAACAGTATTAGAGGATAAAAACGAATTCAAATTGGGCATATTACCGCCAGTTCAGCAATGCGCCCAAAGGGCATTTTCTCCCTCTAAGAAAAGAGAAGTGAGAAGGTCAAGCTGAAGTAGGAAGGCTCATTACTAAACGGATCATGGGAGTAAACATGAACCATTGGAAACTACAAAAGATGGTGAATGTAGCATCATCATTGATCTAATATCACTAAACAAATCTGTTGAGTATATATACACGTTAAGATGGAGATGGGTTTTTGTCACTGCCAGACATCTGATCTCCCAAGGATACCTAAGGGGAGCATTGATATGGAAGATGCTAACTATCTTATACCCATACACTAGGATCATTATAGATACCTAAAAATTTTACCTGGATATGGATATCCCGGTTAGGGCAACCATGGGAGCATAGAGCAGTCCCTATGGCCTAACCTCAGCCCTAAACTATTAAATATTAAATCGGCCATGAAAATATTAAGAAAACAAGCATAATCATGGCATATATTGGATGATATCCTCATATTAGGGGAAACAAAGGAATTAGCTGTGGCAGCAGTTCTAGCTACGAAACAGCTCCCTAAAGCTCTGAGGTTTATCCCACGCCCAGATAAACCAGAATTGAAGCGTTAACTACCAAGGATTATCTGGGCTTCAATAATTCCGTCCATATGACTGTTACTTTGCCAAGGTACTTGGGTCACTATAATCAAATCATGAATGTACCCACTGAAGCTATATCACAACTAAGGTGGTGGGTAGACATCTATTTGGCATAGTTTTCAGCCCTATTATCATCACCAATCCCAATTTGGTTATTAAAAACCGATGCCAATACTTTAGGCTGGGGAGCAACTAAACTCCATATCCAGCACAGGTAACAGATGGACCAATTCACAAACATCGTTACTACACATAGCGGGCATCAACTACTTAGGATTGGTGAGCGTCTATTGGGCTAAAAAGCATATGCATTTCAAATGCAGCACGTACATATGTGGTTACGGATTGATAATACTATGGTGGTGGCTTATATCAACCATATGGGGAGCATAATAATCATTGTTGTGCATCAAATTGGTCAAACAAATCTGGCAATGGTGTGTCAAAAGACATTTTAACTATCAGCTGCCTATGTCCTAGGAAGCTAGAACACAGTGGGAGACACCAGGTCACGGGGTAAAATTTATGATTACATTGAATAAATGTTAAACCCAAAATATCTGCTAAAGGTATTAAGCAGTTTGAAAGCCAGATATCAATTTGGTTGCACAAGAAGGAATCACCAGTAACCTATGTATGTGACTTGGGAACCAGATTAGAGGCAGCAGCGATAGATGCCTACACGCTGGAAGGGGGAATTTCTGCTTTGCCTTCCTCCCTTCTGCCTCATCAGACGGGCACTTCGCAATACAGATGGGAGTCTCCGAGATATTGAACGTGCCCGACCGGCCTACACAGCCATGGTTCCCAGTTCATCACGACACGGTGGGCGAGTCACCTATGGATTTCCCTAGTGGACCATGGTTGCTGACTCAACCCAGTATCAGGCACAAGCCACCCATGCCAGGGAAACATCAAACTCCTGGGTGCAGGGTTTGAATAGACCTTACCAGGGACTGGGATTATCCAAGGGACCACCATGTCGGCATCCCTGCGAACAGTCACTAAAAGCTAACATGGGTAAAATACTGCCACGACGCAGGGACAACATACCGAACTATTCAACCACTGACGTATTGGAGTTCCTGGAACATCTACACCATGACCAAAAGGTGAGTTACAATGCCGTAAATACAGCATGGAGCGCCTTATCTGCTTATCTAAAACAGCATGACAGCAGAGCATGGGATCCCATCCACTGAAGGTAAACTTATGAAGGGCAACTATAATATAAGCCCCAAACACCCAGGTATATACCCATGTATGGGATATTGGTGTGATATTGACATATCTCAGAGAATGGCACCAGCCAGATCCCTCAGCTTGCTTAATCTATGTTTTTAAAAACGCTCATGCTTATGGCTCTCGTACACGCTCACAGAGTCCGGTCACTCCATAAACTAGACTAGATAACATGGTAATTACCCCAGACGCATCATGTTCATATTTAGGTCTGGTAAAATCTAACTCGCAGGTATATGGGACTAGGCGAGATTATGAGTTCGGCACGAACTAGTAGGGTCGAGATCGCCTGTGTTTTCCGTGCTGTAGTCATTATATGGCTATATGGACCAGGAACGCCCAATTCACTGGTGGGATTCCGGGCCTACCCACCAGAGTCCAGGTTGAGTGTGGTGACCCATCTACTACTATATATAGACACAACCCACAATCTTAGAGGGAGAGGAAAGCCTATGGGTCAACCACAGTAACCCAAGACGGGGTACGAGCCAAACCACTCCAAGGTGGCTCAAACAGGTACTGAAAGCTGCCGGAATAGATAATAATACATTTAATCCCATTCCACTAGGGCAGCATTGGTATCAGCGGCTGAACGAATGGACATCCCGGTTGACCACATTTTCAATACAGCAGAATGGCCAAGGGAACGACGTTCAGAACATTTTTTATTATAAACCGTTGATAAACCTGATTTAATTGCAGGAGAATATTACAAACTGCAATATTAATTTAAGCTCAGAGGAGCTCTTTATGTTGTTATTGTTAACAAATACCTTTCTGTTTCTTTTGAAAGCAGATCCACTGGTTGATTACGATAACACTTCCTCCCTCATAAACTTCGGCAGTGAGTGAAATAAAAACTGTTACACGGTTTGAAATCACAGACCTTTGAAGTCTTCACGGAATCACTCACGTGACTCCGAAGTAAAATAGCAGGATTAAACGAGTACTTACCAGTATGAAGTTTGATCTGTATTTTATGAGGAGTTACGGTGAGGTATTACGTGCCCGCCGCTCCCACCCTCATTATATAGATCAAACTAATAAACTGATGTCTCGTGATCTTTACTATCTTACTTCAAATATTGTGTCTATCCTGTGATTTCACACCGCTGCTTCGAAGTATGCCGCATGCGCAGTGGAGCTGGGTTCTTCACGTAATACCTCACCGTACCTCCTCATAAAATACAGATCAAACTTCATACTGGTAAGTACTCGTTTAATCCTACTATTAATTTCAAATTGTTAGGTACAGAGACAAATAAACACATGATGGGTCTTTGTCCCAAACATTATGGAGGGCATTGTAGATATTTTAAAAACACTGTTTGATACATGGCCATTTTGTGAACTTTAGGTCGATGGCGTTTACATTAAAGGCCTTTACATGGAAGGAGCACGATGGGATTGGTTGAAGCGTGTGATTGGGGAGTCCCTTCCCAAAGTGCTCTACGACAGCCTACCGATTGTATCCTAACCCCTGTTTGCAGACGGATGCCAGAGTTCCTCCAGCAGTTTGCATGTTAATCCCAGATTGCATTCAGGACAAAGTCTGCAACCTGCATTTCCCTCATTTATTTCGAGGGGGCTAGAATACAAACACAGAGATGTAATGCTGAGGCTCTACAGGGCACTGGTCAGGCCGCATTTGGAGTATTGTGCGCAATTTTGGGCACCATATCTGAAGAAGGATGTGCGGTCTCCTTCACACAGTGGGTGGTGGGTGTATGGAACAAACTGCCAGAGGAGGTAGTTGAGGCGGGGACTTTCCAAACATTTAAGAAACAGTGTTTTGAGTGTGGGGGGAGACCGAAGATCTTGGAGAAAACACATGCAGGTCACGGGGAGAACGTACAAACTCCATACAGACAACACCAGTGGTCAGGATGGAACCTGGGTCTGTGGAGCTGTAAGGCAGCAACTCTACCGCTGTGTCACCATGCTGTCCTCGTCTGTGCCAGCAGTAACGAATGGCTGTGTGTGTTGTCCAGTGGGTGCTGGGTGAGGGGGCAAGGAGTCCAACTGGCCACTAGAAGTGGAATGAGGATTGAGAAGTACGTCCAGGTTGTGGCTAATTATTGGCCAGTGTAGCCGAGTAAATGAGCTGTCTTCATGCCCGTCTCTGTCACTCCCTTAACCTCTTCTCTCAGATTTGGCTCAAGCCAGGCGAAAAATCTTCATTCAAGGAGCAACCTATCTACGGATGTCCAGGTGAGATATTATAGACAGCGCCCGTGGTCAGGGCGGGTCCCAGGTCTCTGTCGCTGCGAGGCAGCAACTCTACCGCTGCACCACGTGAATAAAGGCTTTCACCACAAGGAGGCAGCAAAACTCTTCCTTCACTGATCTCCCGAGTCGGGGAGAAACCTGATGCAAGGGTGATCGAAGGTCGGGTCAGTGACGGTCCCTGGACTGGGATGAAGATATGTAACCAATGATTCAATGATACATTATTGTCCCATGCACCAATCTACAATGGTAGATTTTGTTTTGCGTACATTGTGGTAACATCACACAGATTACAGTGATCGGTGCACACCAACACTATCCGACACCTACACGCATCACATTTACTATCAACTGTCCGATCCCTCCACAGATGCTGCCTGGCTTGACGAGTTCCCCCTTCTTTGTATTTTGCTCAAGATGTGGACGTCTACAGCCTCTTGAGATACAGCACGGAAACTGGCCCTTCGGCCCACCTAGCCCATGCCAACTGGTGATCCCCGCACACTAACACCATCCGACACACACTAGGGACAATTTGCAATCTTTACCAAAGCCAATTAACCTATAAACCTGCACGTCTTGGGAGTGTGAGAGGAAACCGGAGCACCCGGAGAAAACCCACGCAGGTCAGGGGGAGAACGTGCAAACACCATACAGACAGCACCCGTAGTCAGGATCGAACCCAGGTCTCTGGCGCTGTGAGGCAGCAACTCTACCATGCCGACCTTGACTCACTTCATTCCAAGAGCTCGGCTTGGCATTGTTTCCTCGTGGAACTGATCAGGAATATTCCCTTGTTCACTTTCAGATATCTTTACCCCTCCCCCCGAACCCCATCTATGATCCATGCCCCCATCAGTCTCACCTGCCTGCGTTTGGTACAGATCCCTCTAAACCTGTCCTATCCATGTACCTGACTAACTGTTTCTTAACGTTGTGATTGTCCCAGCCTCAACTACCTCCTCCGGCTGCTGGTTCTATACACCCACCGCCCTTTGTGTGAAAAGGCTACCCCTCAGGTTCCAGTAACATGTTTTCCCCTTCATCCTCTGCTCCTGGATTCCCCTACTCTAGGCAATCAATAGTCAACACTGCTTTGTCCGTCACATGTGCAACTGCACAGTGACATTATTTTTGCATACATTACACATGCGGGCACCAACATTATTGGTGCATTAAGAGACTCTGTGTGTCTACCCGATCTATTCCTCTCATGATTTTATACACCTCTATGAGTTCTGTTACCAGAAGCCGAGAGCCTGAGTTAAAGGGAAAGGTTGGGCTGGCTAAGACTTTATTTCTTGGAGGCAGGCACGGGTTCTTGATTGGGGACTATCAGCCATGATCACAATGAAGGGCTGAATGGCCTCCTCCTGCATCAGTGTTCTTTGTTTCTATGTTTCTATGAGTGTAGGAGACTGAAGGGTGACCTTATAAAGATCGTGAGTGACGTAGATAAGGTGTACAATCGAGAGCTTGAGGCCATAGGTATATGGTGAGAGGGGAGAGATTAAAAAGGGACCTGAGGGGCAGCTTCTTCACACAGCTGCTGTTCATATATAGATCGAGCTGCCAGAGAAATTGGTTGAAGTACTGTAGGTACGATAACAACATATATAAAGACATTTGGACAGGCATATGGATCGCTAAGGTTTTAAGGGAGAAGGGCCAAACATAAGCAAATGGAACTTGTTTAAGTGGACACAAAATGCTGGAGTAACTCAGCAGGTCAGGCAGCATCTCTGGAAAAAAGGAATAGGTGACGTTTCGGATGGAGACCCTTCAGACTGAGAATCAAGGGAGAGGGAAAGTCAGAGATATGAAAAGGTACGAAGAACAAATGAATGAAAGCTATGCAAAAGGACAGATCAAAGCCAGTAAAGATGCTCATGGAAAGGTGGAGCCCACAATGGTCTATTGTTGGCTACGGGGAAGGTAATAATGAGTGAAACAGTGAAACTCAACTAGACGACAGTGAAACTAGTGGTGGGCCGACTAGGGTGGGAGAGGGAGGGGATGTCCATACCGCTGGGGGTAAATATGAGGTGCTGTTCCTCCAATTTACGTGTGGCCTCACTCTGGCCATGGAGGAGGCCCCGAACAGAAAGATCAGTGTGGGAATGGGAGGGAAGTTAAAGTGTTTGGCAACCGGGAGGTCATGTCGACCAAGGTTGCCTGAGCGAAGGTGTTCAGTGAAACGATCGCCAGTCTACACCTAGAACAGTGGATACAGTAGATGAGGTTGGAGCAGGTGCAAGATGGTCTGTTTCTGATCTCTGTTACTAAGGCTCCACTCACTTCTAAAGGTCCGTGAATGAGATTAGTCAGATTTATTGATGAGGTGCAACTTGCATGAGAGAGAGAGATACTGAAGTCAGTCGCCAACTAATATCTCAGAGTTTACTCTTTGCAAAACCTCAACCAGCTTTGCATGTGTGGGGAGGGGGCGCTGAGAATTGAGAGGGACCCGGCGTGGGGGGGGGGGGCACTGTAGTGGACACTTTAATCCGGACACTGAGAGAACATGTCCGGATTAAAGGAGGTGCCAGACCACCAGTTGCCAGAACATCAGTGGTGGACCTGTACTCACTGAAGCACATACATGATCATCTACAGTATAATGTTGATACAAATATTTAATTAGTACGGGTGTCAGAGGTTATGGGGAGAAGGCAGGAGAATGGGGTTAGGAGGGAAAGATAGCTCAGCCATGATTGAATGACGGAGTAGACTTGATGGGCCGAATGGCCTAATTCTGCTCCTGTCACTCATGACCATATAAAAAACCTGAATGACTGTGGTGGTGAATTAGTTGAAGAATCAAGAGTGTTTTATTGTCAAATGACCCAGATAGAACAATGTAATCCTTACTTGCAGCAGCACTACAGCATATGTAAAGATAGGACACTGTAGACAATATCATAAATGAGTTGCTAAGGCAGTGCCGCCATTGTTCCAAGAGTCGAGGATGTGAGGGACATTGACAGACGTGTTGCTTTCTTCTCTCCACAGTTTACAAGACGAGCATTCGGCGAGGAATACTGTCAACAACCGGCCACTCCACCAACTACATTCTGACCATCCACCTTCCGTCGGATCAGCCTCAGAATCATTGGGTGAACAGAGGAGTGGCCTGCCTGTGTCAGCTTGACTACTGACCGTTGCTGAGGTCCGCTCAAGGCCTGAACCTGGAGTATGTGGGTCTGAGCCGACAGTAGTTCAGCACTGCTCTCTGGTTGCCATGGGACAGTTCAGTGTCAGGCAACTGAACCATGCTACTGCAACCAGAGAGCAGTCCTCAACTGCTATCCAACTAGTTTTAGTTTACTTTAGTTTAGAGATACTGCGTGGAAACAGGCCCTTCGGCCCACCGAGTCCGCACTGACCAGCCATCCCAGCACACCAACAATATCCTACACACCAACAATATCCTACACACACTAGGGACAATTTACATTTTACCAAGCCAATTAGCTTACATCTTTGGAGTGTGGGAGGAAACCGAAGATCTCTGAAAAAACCCACGTAGTCACGTAGAGAACGTACAAACTCCACACAGACAGCACCCGTGGTCAGGATGAAACCCGGGTCTCCAGCGCTGCAAGGCAGCAACTCTACCGTTGCACCACCGTGCTGCCCTTCGATTGGACTTTACTGGCTTTATCTTGTAATAAATGTTATTCCATTATCCTGTATCTGTACACTGTGGGCGGCTCGATTTGTAATCATATATTGTCTTTCCACTGACTGGTTAGCACGCAACAAAAGCTTTTCACTGTGACAATAAACTAACCTGAAACTAAACCAACTCCCTTGGGCTGAAGCATGAAGACGGGGCATGGAGACGGGGGCATGGAGACAGGGGCAGGAGGACGGGGACGGGGGCAAGGGGCCGGGGGCAGGGGGATAGGTGAGGGGGACGGGGCAGGAGGACGGGGATGGGGATGGGTGCAGGAGGACGGGGATGGGTGCAGAGGGACGGGGGCATGGAGACGGGGGCAGGGGACGGGGATGGGGGCAGGGGGACTGGGGCAGGAGGACGGGGCAGGAGGACGGGGATGGGGGCATGGAGACGGGGGGCAGGAGGACGGGGATGGGGGGCAGGGGGACGGGGGGGGGAGGGGGACGGGGACGGGGGGACGGGGACAGGGGGGTTGGTGCAGGGGGATGGGGACAGAGGGGGACGGGGACAGGGGCAGGTGGACGGGGGACAGTGTTGTATACACTGGAATTTAGAAAGATGAGAGGGGATCTTATTGAAACATATAAGATTATTAAGGGTTTGGACACACTAGAGGCAGGAAACATGTTCCCGATGTTGGGGGAGTCCAGAACCAGGGTCCACAGTTTAAGAATAAGGGGTAGGCCATTTAGAACAGAGATGAGGAAAAACCTTTTCACCCAGAGAGTTGTGAATCTGTGGATTTCTCTGCCTCAGAAGGCAGTGGAGGCCGATTCACTGGATGCTTTCAAGAGCAAGTTAGATAAAGCTCTTAAAGATAGCGGAGTCAAGGGATATAGGGAGAAGGCAGGAATGGGGTACTGATTGTGGATGATCAGCCATGATCACAGTAAATGGCGGCGCTGGCTCGAGGGGCCGAATGGCCTACTCCTGCACCTATTGTCTATTGTCTATTGATTAGTATAGGTGTCAGAGGTTGTGGGGAGAAGGCAGGAGAATGGTGTTAGGAAGGAAGATAGATCAGCCATGATTGAATGGCAGAGTAGACTTGATGGGCCGAATGGCCTAATTTTACCCCTATCACTTATGACCATGTACAATTCTGTGATGCCCCACATTATACTCCTGTCAACATCTTATCCACTCACCAATCCCTGATATCCTCCTCAGAGCTGATATTCCCTAATCTCTGGCTCATCGTCAGGTCTGACTACAGCATGTAGAGAACGTAGATTGTGAGGTCTTAACACTGATCCCTGCACCATCACTCCTGCTGCAGTTTGCCAACCTCAACAGCGCACATTTACCCCAACTCTGTCCTTATAAGATCGTAAGTAATAGGAGCAGAATTAGCTCTACCCCGCAATTCACTTGTGGCTGATCTACCTTACCCTCCTAGCCACATTCTCCTGCCTTCGCCGCATAACCTCTGACACCCGTACTAATCAAGAATCTATCAATCTCTGCCTTAAATATATCCACTGACTTGTGGCCTCCACAGCCTTCTGTGGCAATGAATTCCACAAATTCACCACCCTCTGACTAATTCCTTCTCATCTCCTTCCTAAAGGAACATTCTTTAATTCTGAGGCGACCTCCAGTCCTAGACACTCCCACTAGTGGAAACATCAATCCTCTGCAATTAGACAAACCTCTGTCCAAGCCAAATACATTACCTCAGCTCCATGAACTCTAACCTTGTATAGTACCCTTACGGGTTCTACCTGCATAGGAAGGAACTGCAAATACTGGTTTAAACCGGATAGACACAAAATGCTGGAATAACTCAGCGAGTCAGGCAGCATCTCTGTGAGAAGGTTCTGGGACGAGTCTGAAGAAGGGTCCCGACCTGAAACATCCCCCATTTCTTCTGCCTGTCCCGCTGAGTTACTCCAGCATTTTGTATCTACTACAGGTTCCACACTTTTTGGTTGCTCCTGCAGATCCCAATACATTGCATCTATTGATCCACCCTACCCAACTGGCCCATTTCATTCTCAAAAATCGAATAGATTTGTCAAAAATAATTTCCCATTTCCCAAATACAACCCCGTACACTGACACTATCCTACACGCTAGGGACAATTTACAATTTTACCCAAGCCAGTTAACCTATAAACCTGTACGCCTTTGGAGTGTGGGAGGAAGCCGGTGCACCCGGGGGAAACCACGCAGGTCACGGGGAGAATGTACAAACCGTACAGACAGCACCCGTAGTTAGGATGGAAGCTGGGTCTCTGGCGCTGTGAGGCAGCAACTCTACCACCGCACCACCGTGCCTCTAATGTTGAGTGGCTGCTGGAGCTGAGGTGTAAATGTGCCACAGCCAGAGCTGTGTGTGCCCTGGGGGCTGCATTGTGGAGTAGAGGGTAACCAGAACAGGGCTCCTTTCACCAGATGTGGAGGCGGAGAGGGTGCAATGTATATCCACAGTGAACCTGTCTACAGAGAGCCCACAATGTTTGCATTGAACCTGATGCCAAGTGAAACTGATCTCATCTGCCTGTACCTGATTCATACCCCTCTATTCCCTGCAGTTCCACATGCCTGTCTAAAGGCTTTGTGGAAGTGTAAGGAATAAAGGGATATGGATCATGTAGACATAGAAAATATAGAAAATAGGTGCAGGAGGAGGCGGCCATTCAGCCCTTCGAGCCAGCACCGCCTGTACAGGCTCTACTCTACTACAGCTGCCGAGCAAGGGTGGGACCTTCCAGTACCAGGGAAGGTTACTGTTGCTATGGACTTCTATATTTCAGATCTGGTTAGTCTGGGTGTGGTGAAATGCTGCGTAAGGGAGGGATCAGTGGCTCTACGTTCAGGCCGAGATGAATTCACCTCCCTGTCCCTGTAGAAGCTTCAGTATGACAAGGGTTAAGATGGTTGTAACAGCATAAGGACATTTGGACATCTTTACAGCACAAGGTTCTTGATAGTCACCCTTTGAGGCACAGCTAGCTATAACCTAGAGCACTAAATAATAACTATTATTTAGCAATAGTCATCCTTTACTAAAATTGAATACTACAAATAAAGGATTAAATAGCATTTAGTTTCATTTGTATTAGTGTTATTGTATTTGTATTAAAGTTTTCGAGAATGTATTATGATTGATGATAAGAAATTGGAAAGTACGCACGATTTCAAGGGTCAAACTGTACAAAAGCTGACCGTTGCGATTGGAATTTCGGAACAGTACAGCAACTGGGACTGTGCTCCTCTCCTTGTGCACAAGTGTGTCTGGAAAACGGGTGCATGTTGTCAAAGTCTTGTTGATCAGCGACAACACCCACTGCAGTGAGCAGAGAAGGGGTACGGCTTGTGGATGATAATGGAGCTTCAGGGGGTTACGGTACCCTGTTGCCCTGACGACAATCGATGTGCAGAAACTCCACTGCACAAAAACACATGGTGGGTAATGCCAGGCACTCTGACAAAGGCCTCCAAAGACATCACTGCCAACCCCAAGCCACTATAGTCGCCCATGGAACAAGGTGCCCTTATGATTACTGACCAGTGAAGTTATACAGCACAGAAGTAGGCCTACCTGCCCATGCTGACCAAGGTGTCTTCTTGAGCTAGTCCCATAGCCCTAGGAGGAATTTCTTTAGTCAGAGGGTGGTGAATCTGTGGAATTCATTGCCATTGTGGAGGCCAAGGCAGTGGATATTTTTAAGGCGGAGATTGACAGATTCAGAATAAATGCTTTGTTCTCAGGTTGTTGGGCTTGACCAGTGAGGAACTGTGAAGATCAGTGCTTGGCCTAGCTATTTGTTATCTTTATCAATGGGGGGAGCAAATGTCACATTGCCCCGACACAAAGTGCTGGAGGAACTCAATGGTCCATTAGACAATAAACAATAGGTGCAGGAGTAGGCCATTCGGCCCTTCGAGCCAGCGCCGCCATTCAATATGATCATGGCTGATCATCTACAATCAGTGCCCCGTTCCTACCTTCTCCCCATATCTCCTGACCCTGCTATCTCTAAGAGCCCTATCAAGCTCGCTCTTGAAAGTAAAGTAACCAGGTAAATCGACAGATAATGTTTCCTGAGACCGTGAGTTTTTGAGGAGAGATTCGGTACACTATGATTGTCTTCTTTAGAATGAGTTTAATCTCAGCAAATTAAACTGGAAAGGGTGCAAAAAACGTTTTACGAGGATGTTACCAGGTGTGGAATGTTTGAATTATAAGGATCGGATGGGACTTCGTTCCCTGGAGTGTAGGCAGCTGAGGGGTGAGCTTAGAAAGGTATATAATATATATCAGGCAATGGATGGTTAGTCTTTTCCCAGAGTAGGGGAGTCTAAATAAATGGGCATAAATTCAAAGTGAGAGGGGAAGGCTTAAAAGAAATCTGAGGGACAATCTTTCCACAGCAGCCTCCAGCCCTGGGGCCTGGTGATCCCAGGCAGCGACAAGCTTTGCAACAAGCTGCCAAATTGAGGCGTAAACAATTAGAACATTTAAAGGGCACTAGGACAGGTACATGGATGAAAAGTTGGGAAAGGTATGGGCAGATAGAACTATGAACCCCCCTGCGCGCCCTTACCCAGTGGGAGAGCCTTCTCGTTGTGTTGCACGGTGGCGCAGTGGTAGAGTTGCAGCCTCACAGCGCCAGAGACCTGGGTTCAAGTCAAGTCAAGTCAAGTCAAGTCAAGTTTATTTGTCACATACACATACGAGATGTGCAGTGAAATGAAAGTGGCAATGCTCGCGGACTTTTGTGCAAAAGACAAACAACCAAACAAACTATAAACACAATCATAACACACATATTCATTTACATAATAAATAATGGAAGGAAAAACGTTCAGTAGAGTTAGTCCCTGGTGAGATAGGCGTTTACAGTCCGAATGGCCTCTGGGAAGAAACTCCTTCTCAACCTCTCTGTTCTCACCGCATGGCAACGGAGGCGTTTGCCTGACCGAAGCAGCTGGAACAGTCCGTTGCAGGGGTGGAAGGGGTCCCTCATGATATTGTTGGCTCTGGAGTTGCACCTCCTGATGTATAGTTCCTGCAGGGGGGCAAGTGAAGTTCCCATAGTGCGTTCGGCCGAACGCACTACTCTCTGCAGAGCCTTCTTGTCCTTGGCAGAGCAATTCCCAAACCAGATGGTAATGTTCCCGAACAAGATGCTTTCCACCGCCGCTGCGTAGAAGCACTGGAGGATCCTCGGAGACACTCTGAATTTCCTCAATTGCCTGAGGTGGTAAAGGCGCTGCCTTGCCTTACTCACGAGTGCTGAGGCGTGTGATGCCCATGTCATATCCTCGGAGATGTGGACTCCCAGATATTTAAAACAGTTCACCCTATCCACAGGATCCCCATATATCCTCAATGGAGTGTACGTCCTCGGATGATGTGCCCTCCTAAAGTCCATGATCAGCTCCTTCGTTTTTTTGATGTTCAAGAGGAGGCTGGTATCCTGGCACGGTACTGACTACGGGTACTGTCTGTACAGAGTTTGTACGTTGTCCCCGTGACCGCGTGGTTTTTCTCCAGGTGCTCCGGTTTCCTTCCACACTCCAAAGATGTACAGGTTCCCAAAGACATAATCTAATTGGCTTGGTAAAATATAAATTGTCCCTAGTGTGGAGGATAGTGTTAGTGTGTGGTGACTGCTGGTCGGCGCAGACTCGGTGGGCCGAGGGCCTGCTTCCGCGCTGTATCTCTAAAGTAAACTAAAAAAAAGTGTATGGGAGAAATGAAAGCCTTCCTCAATGAGAAGTCACCCCTCAATGTGTAGTCACCCTTCTGAGAGGGTACCACTCTACGACAATGAATACCCCTGTGTGGCAAGGCCCTACCTCTGAGATGATCCTCAGAGTGAGAGAGCCCTTCTCAGAGTGCAAGATCCCTAAATGCTGAGAGTACTTCCTTACCACCCGAGTGAGGGAGCTCCCCCAGTGAGGGAGGCCCCCACAACAAGAGTCAAGACTGCTTTATTGCCATATACCCCAGATGGAACAATGAAATTCTTACTTGCAGCAGCACAATAGAAGGTGTAGATAGACAAAAAATGCTGGAGTAACTCAAGGGGACAGGCAACATCTCTGGAAAGAAAGGGTGAGACCCTTCTTCAGACTTCAGAATATGTAAACATAGTACACTGTATACAAAATAATAAACAGGGGGAAAGTTCAGTGTGTGCATATACACATAGACACACACATCTATATTACTAAGTCTGTTCTTGACCGGTTTTGGCCATCTGTGCTGCGATTTCCGAGAGAACGCCGCCACCTTCGGCCGTCATTTTTGGCCACCTTGCTCAGAACCCCCCTCCGCCGTATGTGTGCCGAGGATTTTTCCCGTCGATGAAAAATGACAGATATTAATGATTTTACAAAATTCCCCATTCTCTCTGCTGCCCTTGCTGGCGGCAGGGGGGGAGGGACTATAAAACCAGGAAGTGGTGTGCCTCAATCAGTGTCTGCAAGCTGGAGGAAGGCAGAGGGTCACGTTTCTCTGAGTTGTGAATAACACTGAACACATGTCTACTCAAATGCAAGTGTCCTTAGTGGTTCTAAAACGCTTGCAGAATGTGTCTATCGGTTCTAAAATGTTTGCAAAAAGTGTTTATTGGTTCTAAAATGGTTGCATAAAGTGTCTCTTTTGGTTCTACAATGCTTGCAGAATGTGTCTTTTTTCTTCTAAAATGATTTTTAGGTTCTCCCCGCCTTTCCTCTTCCCCCCCCCCCCCCCCCCTCGCCTCTCCCCCCCCCCCTCCCCCCCTCCTCCCCCTCTCCTCCCCCCCCCCTCTCCTCTCCCCCCCGTGGAGGGATTCCTCTCCCCCCTCTCCCCCCCCTCTCCTCTCCCCTCCCCCCCCCTCTCCTGTCCCCCCCCCTCCCCCCCCTCTCCTCTCCCCCTCCCCCCATCTCTCCCCCCCCCTCTCCCCACCTTCCCTCCACCCTTGTTGGGGTAACAGACTCAACGGGTCTGCACTTGATCTAGTATACATATAAAAAGGGTCTCGACCCAAAACGTCACCCATTCCTTCTCTCCAGAGATGCTACGTTACTCCAGCTTTTTATGTCTGTCTTTTCACACATTCAACAGTGAGGGAGCCTCCCCCTGTGTGAGGACCCCCCCAACTGTGAGGGAGCCTCCCCCTCCTCAGCAAAGGAGCCTCTTCATCCTCAGTGAGGGGGCCTCAGCTGCTCAATCAGGGAGTTCCCCAGAGTGAGGGAGCCCTCCCCCCCAGAGTGAGGGAGCCCCCCCAAGAGTGAGGGAGCCGCCCTTCACCGCTCTCTACAGATAGCTGCCGTCCTTCTATCCGTGAGGGGTCACACAGGAGGAAGTTTGTCCGCCACAGCAGCCTCCAGCCTGGGGATCCCGGGTGGGCCGGGCAGCGCCTGCAGCGCCACAGCAGGGGAAAGGCCGGGCCGGGCCGGGGACAGGCGGCGGCAGCAGCGGCTTTAAGAGGATTCCGCGGCAATTTTGCTTCAGACCTCGTGGCGCAACGGTAGCGCGTCTGACTCCAGATCAGAAGGCTGCGTGTTCGAATCACGTCGGGGTCAAACATTTTACCCGCTCTCTGCCGCCTTCATTAATCCATTAAAACACAATGGCGTGAAATAACTGTAGGCAATAATTATGTGTCGTAGTACTATTTTTTATATTGTTTGCTTTCGGACTTTGCAATCCCCAAGAATCATTGTTTTCTCATTGCAATCCGCAAAAACATATTTTGTAAGTGTATATTATGTTTATATTGCAGAGATGCTGCTTGTTCCGCTGAGTTATTCCAACATTTTGTCGCTAATTTTGTCTCTAACAATGTATGCTTTTGGACTCTGTATTCCCCAAGAAACATTGTTAGGACCATTGCTTTTTAAAGTGTATTTTCTATTTATATTGTATGCTTTTGGTCTTTGTATTGTTCATGAAACATTGATGGGACCATTGTTCTTTTAAGTGTCTATTATTTTTATAGTGTACGCTTTCTGATTTTGCATTTCCCAAGAATTAGTGCTGGGACCATTGTGTTGTTTTAAGCGTTGGAAGGAGCTGCAGTTACTGGTTTACATGGAAGATAGACAGACACAAAAATGCTGGAGTAACTCAGCGGCTCAGTCAGCATCTCTGGCGATAAAGTATGGGTGAAATTTCGGGTCCGGACCCTTCACACACAGACAGTCTGAAGAAGGGTCCCGACCCGAAACAACACCTATTCCTTTTCTCCGGAGATGCTGCCTGGCCAGCTGAGTTACTCCAGCATTTTGTGCCTATTGTGTTTATGTAATATATGTTCGTAACAAGAGACTGAGGTGCAATAAACCCCATGCACTTGTGGCAGGCTTGCTACAGTGAACTAGCGGACGGCAGATGGAATTTAACGAGGAAAATGTGAGCTGATGCGTTTCAGTAGGAAGACGGCGAGAGACGATAAGAATAAAGATAAAGAGAAAATGTGTAAACCAGTTTTTGCAGTTCCTTCCTACACGATATTAGTAAAGGATGCGATTGCAAAAGGGATGACAATGAAATCGGGGGATAGGGGTGTTCTAAACAATGAAAGTGACGGCGTAATTGGACTTCACTCACAGAGACATGGAGAACAAAAACACTGACGGTAGACACAAAATGCAGGAGTGACAGCGGGACAGGCAGCATCTCTGGAGAGAAGGAAAGGGGGATGTTTCAGGACGAGACTTCTTCAGACTGAAAGTCAGGGGAGAGGAAAACAAAGAGATATGGAAAAGTACATAGAACAAATTAAAGAAAGATATGTAA
Source organism: Leucoraja erinaceus (assembly GCF_028641065.1). Lineage (NCBI taxonomy): Eukaryota > Metazoa > Chordata > Chondrichthyes > Rajiformes > Rajidae > Leucoraja > Leucoraja erinaceus. The sequence goes on from NC_073398.1 coordinate 1,234,540, forward strand.
CTACCCTCTCCCTTGTCTCTCCGCTCGCTTCTCTATCTATGTTGTCCTGGCCACCCATGTGCATCTGCCCATCTCTAACCCCAGTCCCTGTGTGCGTGTCTGTCTATATGTGTCTATGTGTGTGTGTGTGTGTGTCTGCGTGTCTGTGTGTGTGTATGTGTCTGTGTCTGTCTGTGTGTGTGTGTGTGCGTGTCTGTCTGTCTGTCTATATGTGTCTATGTATGTGTGTGTGTGTGTGTCTCTCTCTCTCTCTCTCGCTCTCTCTCTGCCGTTGTCATGGAGTCGCCCGTTCCCCAGCTGTCCAATGAGCGTCGGGTTCCGCTGCTCCGGACCAATAGCTGCGCGGCTTGTTGATGGGTGCGTTGCACTGACGGCCGGGGCGCGGAGTGAGTGAGTGAGCGGCGTGGAGAGAGAAAGAGTGTGTGTGAGAGAGAGAGAGAGAGAGAGAGAGAGAGAGAGAGAGAGAGAGAGAGAGAGAGAGAGAGAGTGAGTGAGTGGGAGTGAGTAAGTAAGTAAGTAAGTGAGCTATGCCCGAGTACCTGTACGACCCGTCGGTGCTGACCAAGGATCGGCTGAAGAGCGAGTTGGTGGCGCACAGCGTCAGCCTGCCCGTGGGCGACCAGCGCAAGGACGTGTATGTGCAGCTCTACCTCAAGCACCTGACGGCCCGCAACCATCTCCCCCACCGCGGCACAGACTTCTCCAGCGACGAGGAGGATGGAGCCGCCCCCGCCCCCGCTCCGGGCCGCACGCACAGGGTGAGCAAACCCTGCCGCAGGGTCGTGATCCAGCTGCTGCTGGGCCGCCTGTACCCCTTCCTGCAACTGAGGGGGGAGAGTAGGGGTGAGAGGTTTGTACTGATGAAGTATGGGAAGAGGGAGTGGATAATAAAACGTGGAGGAGACGAGGGAGTGGGACGCGTGAGGGAGTGTTGATGTGGTATGTAGGGGAGAGGGTGATGAGGTGTACATTGGGGTGAGTAGGAATCTTATTGAAACATATAAGATTATTACGGGTTTGAACACGCTAGAGGCAGGAAACATGTTCCCGATGTTGGGGGAGTCCAGAACCAGGGGCCACAGTTTAAGAATAAACCATTTAGAACAGAGATGAGGAAACACTTTTTCACACAGAGTTGTGCGTCTGTAGAATTCTCTGCCTCAGTGGAGGCCGGTTCTCTGGATACTTTCAAGAGAGAGCTAGATAGGGCTCTTAAAGATAGCGGAGTCAGCGGATATGGGTAGAAGGCAGGAACGGGGTAGTGATTGTGGATGATCGGCCATGATCACATTGAATGGCTGTGCTGGCTCGAATGGCCTACTCCTGCACCTATTGTCTATTAATTGTCTATTAAGCCTTGAAAAGGGTGAGAAGAGGAGGGTAGGATTGAAGGGGAGATGTTTAGCGTGGGGGTAATGGGGTAGGTGCAGCATGTGAGGGAAGGTTGGGCATAGGTGATGGTGTGTGGAGTGGTGAGGGGGTGATGGAGAAAGCGGGGTGTGAGGTGTTGACGTAGATGGTGGGGAGGAGGTGACAGGAAGAGTAGAGATGTGTGCAGGTGATGGGGAGTGTGGGAACGTGTAGACGTGAGGGGGTGACTGGGTTGTGTGGAGCAAAGGGGCACAATGTTGATGGCATGTTGGGGGTGTAAGGATGAAGAGGCGTTCAGAGTGAGGGGGTTTGAGGATACTGGCGTGTGCAGGTGGTTTGGGGTGAGGGATTGACAGGAATGTGTTATGGGGAGGGGCTGGATGGAGTTGGTTGGATGCTGGGGCTTGAGGGGCTGTGGGAACTGTGGATGTTATAGGGAGAGTGGTGGCATGTCGGACTGATGGCAATGTGGGGCCTTTATGGGTAAGGGGAGATTGAGTAAGGCTGTTGGTGTGTTCACTGCATGGACCTTTAAATGGCAAAAATAAACTTTTATTTGGCAATTTATTTTTGCCATTTAAAGACCCAGGAGCAGCAGCTATGGAGGCAAAGGGATGGTTGTCTATTTGGGTCAAGATCCTGTATCTGGAATGGATGCAAGGTCTTGAGCCAAAATGTCAACCAATCCTTTGCCTGCACAGATAAAGTATTGTTGAGTTTTAAACACCTGTTGATGATACACATTAATTTGTTTCCTAACAGTATTGTTGACTTGGATGGAGGGACAAAATCTACTGTAGTCTGTTTTGCTAAATGTACACATATAATTGGGTTTAGTTTAGTTCAGAGATACAGAGCGGAGACAGGCCCATCGACCCACCAGGTCCGCGTCGACCAGCAATCCCTGCATATTAACACTATCCTACACACTAGGGATAAATTTTTACATTTACCAATCCGATTTACCTACAAACCTGTACGTCTTTGAAGTGTGGGAGGAAACCAAAGATCTCGGGGAGAACCCACGCAGGTCACAGGGAGAACGTACAAACAAACTCCTTACGGACAGCACCTGTAGTCGCGATCGAACCCGGGTCTCCGGCTCCTGCAACTCTACTGCTGCGCCACCGTGCTGCCCAGGTTAGCAAGTTATGAGTAGGATACTGAGCCTGTCCTACAGTATAGGTGAGTTAAATGATGAAGATGATTGAGGTTCCTCATGGTAAGTTGATCCAGAAGAGTAAGGCACATTGTGACTTGGTAGATTGACTTTGGCTTTGATATAGAAGATAGAGGATAATGTGACATTGACTGGAGGTCTCTGAACAGGGATCACAGTTGGGACCTTTGTTGGTATAGATCAGTTTAAAATATTGCTAGAGGGAGTGAGCGGGCGCCTAGAGCGGAGTGGAGTGGAGCGGCGAGGGCTGTCAAAAAATAATAATAATTTAAAAAATAAATTAAAATAAATAAATAAATAAAATGAAAATAAAAAATTAAATAAATAAACGAGAATATTGCTAGAGAAATAGTAGATGGAGTTTCATCCGGACAAGTGTGGGGTGTTGCACTTTGGGAGCTAAAATGTAAGAGAAAAATATACAGTACATGTATACAAAAATATACAAAACTGGTTGAGTTTTTTGAAGATGCAACCAAAATGGTTGATGAGGGCAGAGCTATAGACGTTGTCTATATGGATTTCAGCAAGGTAATTGACAAAGTTCCGCGTGATAGGCTGCTCTGGAAGGTTAGATCGCAGGGGATCCAGGGTGAGCTAGCCAACTGCATAGAAAATTGGCTTAATGGAAGCAGTATCAGTATCAGTATATCTTTATTGTCATTTCCTGAGTACTCGCATACCCAGAGGAAACAAAAAAACGTTGCTCAACCACTGTCAATTCAGTGTGCAGTACAAATAACAACAAGTAAATAGAAATAAAAATACATATATCATGAACAAATTAAATTAAACACTCTACTCTCTACTAAACATCAACAGGCGTTCCGATCGACAGCTGCTGCAGTGTGTCCAGGTTGATGGTTGGTGCGCGATACTTTGGCAGGGGGCTAAGTCCGTTTATCAGAAGCAGAAGATGATGTTGGATGGTTGTTTGGGACTCGAGGTCCATGACTAGTGGTATGCCTCTGGAATCAGTGCTGGGCTATTTGCTGTTTGTGGTTAATATGAACAATTTGGATGGGAACATACAAGGCATGATTAGTAGTTTAGTTTATGGTCACGTGTACCGAGGTACAGTGAAAACTTTTGCATGCTAACCAGTCAGCAGAAAGGCCACATATAATTACAGTTGAGCCATCCACAATGTACATTGATATATGACAAAGGGTATAACGTGAATAACGTTTAGTGCAAGGTAAAGTCTGATCAAAGATTGTCCCGGGATCTCCAATGAGGTCGATAGTATCTCAGGATCCTCTCTAGCTGTTGGTAGAATGGTTCAGTTGTCTGATAACAGCTGGGAAGAAACGGTCTCTGAAGGTGTGCATTTTCACATTTCTATACCTAAACACTTTCCTCATGGCAGAGGGGAGAAGGAGTGACTGGGATGCGACTCGTCCTTAATTAAGCTGGTGATCTTCACGAGGCAGCGTGAGGTGTAAATGGAGTCAATGAAGGGAGGTTGGTTTGTGTGATGGTCTGGGCTGCGTCCACAATTCTCTGCAATTTATTTTGGTCTTGGCTGGAGCTGCTCCTAAACTGCTTGGATTCCATGCGATCTAAACTTCCAGACTTGCCTCCCGTGTGGGATCTCATCTAAAGCCTTGCTGAAGTCCATATACGCAGCATCCACTGTTCAGCCATCAATCCTCTTGATGACCTCTTCAATTCTGGAGTTGATCAGCTTGGTGTATAAAAGAAAGGGAGTCATGACAAAACCTTTTGAAACACTGGGCTGGCTTCAACAGGGTATCGTGTACAAGCATGGTTGCTTTGTTGGAGGAAAGATGCAAATCTTTGTATGGTCCAGAAAAGCTTTACATAATTGATTCCTGAGATGAGATAAGAAGTGGGTAGTAGGGCGCTGTTTCCTGTGGAGTACGTTCATGAATGGAGCAAAAGAAAATTAATGAAGGAAAAACATGTTTAGGCAATGTGCGGATAGAATCTGCAATTGTGAAGATCAGTTCTGTTGAAGAGAGAATTGGAAAATAGTGAACATTTCCATAAAGTTCTTATTGAAGTAGAAGGAAGACAAAATTGCTGGAGAAACTCATCGGGTGAGGCAGCACCTATGGAGAGAAGGAATAGGCGACGTTTCGGGTCGAGAAGTGTCTCAACCTGAAATGATGCCTATTCCTTCTCACCATAGATGCTGCCTCACCCGCTAAGTTTCTCCAGCATTTTTGTCTACCTTCGATTTTTCCAGCATCTGCAATTCTTTCTTAAACATGAGTTGAAGTAGAAAGTGACACTGGTAGATAGCTATTGAATGTGGTGAGTTGAATCGTGGCATCTGTGTAATTACTATTCTAAGATTATATTCTCAATAAGCATTGAAAACTTAATATTGTGTTGCAGTATCGAAAATTACATGACCCGCATTGCATGTAGAAATGTGCACAGTTGGAGCCTTGTACCCCGGATGATAAGACTAAGAGGCTGCTTATTGTATATTCAGTCGGCTTTCCAAATTTAAAAGAACATTCCCTATCACATTTGCTGCTTTGTATGTGGTGTAAAGACCACTGTTAAGTCTATGCTGTGTTAATTCCCCAAATCTTGAATTTGATCATGGTCCTTTTTACTGATTGCAGGCAGGGTGGCACAGTGGCGCAGGAGTAGATCTACTGCCTCACAGCGCCGGAGACCCGGGTTTAATCCTGACTATGGGTGTTGTCTGTATGGAGTTTGTACATTCTCCAGTGACCACGGGGGTTCCGGGCTCCTCCCACATTCCAAAGAAGTGTGTATTTGTAGGTTTATTGGCTTCTGTAAATTGCCCCTAGTGTGCAGGATGCGAAGGTGAGATAACTGAACTCGTGTACCATGTGATCAACGGTCGGTGTTGATTCGGTGGGCCGAAGGGCCTGTTTCCATACTGTGTTTCTAAACTAAACCAACCTCGTGTGTTTGAATCAAAATAAAATGCAGATGTTGGACACAGAAAATGTTGGCAACACTTTGCAGGTTAGGCAACATCTTTGGAAAGTTAAGCAATCTTAATGTTTCAGATTGAAGACCTATGTCAGATTTGGTCACTTTGAGGATAAATTACTGGAATGTTGCGAATTGTCATTTAACGGATGTACACTTCCATTGGACCTCTTCGAATAGCATAATACTGTTGATCTCAAGAATCCAACGTTAAAATCCTGGACATTGGAAAGAAAAGCAGAAAATGCTAGAAATGAGAATGCCAGATAGAATTCAACGTGCACCAAAACGATTAAAAGTTTGTGATTAACAAATTAATGTTAAAGCTGGTTTAGTCAGAAAGTGATAAAAATCATATATGTCTCAATAAGATTCCCTCTCATCCTTCTAAATTCAAGTGTATACAAGCCCAGTCGCACCATTCTTTCAAAATATTACAGTTCCACCATCCACTCAAAAACACATTTTAACATAAACATCCACCACAGTGACTCCTACACATTCCTCACTGTGATGGAAGGCGAAGTAAAGTTCAATTCCTTTCCCTTTGTGGGCTCGGTCGTGGGCCTTGAGCCCCCGTTGACGGGATGATCTTGACTCCCGTAGCCGGCAGCATTTCGGGCCCTCCGCTTCGAGGCTATCCGCTCCCGCATCGGGGGGGGGGGGGGGGGGGGGTCAGCTCCCCCGCGCCGGGCGATCAAACCTCACGTCAGGGCTGGGACTCACGATAGTCCGAGGAGGCTTCCAGCTCCATGGATGGAAGGCTGCAGAGCCCGGAGACTGTGATTCGAAAAATAATCACATCCCCTCCCCCATCCCCCACTTAAAACAAACCGAAGAACATTTAAACACTCTGTAAAATAGTGAAACCTGATTGTTCTTGGCTCATTTCCTCTACATCTTGCATTTCCTTTTTGTACTCCATCTGGCTGATGTTATTACAAATGAATCCCACATTACAGCTACTCTGGTTCTGGAAATTGATCCTTACCAAATTCACAAATTTGTGATGTGGAATAAAATGCACTTTTTATAGAAATTTTGTGCAGATCGATAAGTAAAATGCAAAACAAACAACAAATGTCATCAATATTTATTTTTAGTTACTCAGTGCAGTGGGCCAGTAAGATTTGAATATGAGGTGACCACGTTGATTGGAACAGCAGTCACAGCCAAGTTGCAATGCCCCCTTCAGTCTATGACATTAAACAGACGCCTGAGTGCAATGTTACTGCGCTCCTCGTCTGTGAGACAGTTTATCTACCCTGCATTGTGAGGAGTTGCTTCACTTCCGCTAAGTTACTGTACTTTAATGCATTACCCTGCTGAAACTCTTCCATACCACCTTTATCCCTTGATCCTTAATCCTCGAAACCCCTTCCTTTATCACATGCAAGCCTAGAAGATTTGTTTCACTTAGCATCGATTTGGTACGAACATTGCGAGCTGAAGGGCCAGTTCCTGTTCTGAACTGTTCCGTTTTTCTTGTCCCCTCCCCCTTTCCTAATCACGAGCCATGCACGTCAGAGAAAATGTGTTGCAAATAAAGAGCTATGCCGCTGCACTCTGATATGTCTGTTTATACGTTCTTGGGCTAGAGAGGAATTGGTAGAGGAGTCCCTGTGATTGCCAACCCAATTAACGTAGGGACATAAGTTCATAAGTCATAGGAGCAGAGGTAGGCCATTCAGCGCATTGGGTCTACTCTGCCATTCAATCATGGCTGATCTATCTTTCCCTTCTCCTGCCTTCTCCCCATAGCGCATGATACCTTTACTAATCAAGAATCTGTCCATCTCCACCTTAAAAATACCTAATGTTGGCCTCCACGGCCGTCTGTAGCAATAAATTCCACAAATTCACCACCATCCGACTAAAGAAATTCCTCCTCATTTCCTTCTAAAGGTACATTCTTTTATTTCTGAAGTTATGCTCTCTGGTCCTGGACTTTCCCATTTGTGGAAACATCCTCTCCGCATCCACTCTATTCAGGCCCTTCATTATTCAGTAAGTAATTGGGTTGTATTTACATTTTATTGCCCCCAGTATTGTGACAAAAAATTGGCATAAAGTGTTTCTTTCACACAAACTTTGTTCTTCCCCTCGATCAGGGGCCTCTAAACTTTTCATTATATAGGGCCACATTATATATTTGGCACATTTTCGAGGGCCGTAGGAAAAAATAAAGAAATGGCGTTCGCACACGCACACACATACACACTGACGCACACGTGTGCACACACACACACACACACACACACACACACACACATAGAAAACACACGTGGACTCCCACATACCGAAACACACACAGACGCATAGATCCGCACACCGACACACACACACAGACAGACACACAGGCACAGCAACACACACTCATACATACAGACTCTCTCACACTATCTATATCTCTCTCCCTTTCACACATACACACACAATGTGATGAACCGTCAGGCATATTAGCAAAGACCCACGCAAGCATAATGCTCACCCATTGGGCGCGCGCGCACACACACACACAATACCCAGCTGCCGATCTCCGCAGAGCTGGCAAGAGAGCGGGTGAGGTAGAGGGGAGAGAGAGAGAGAGAAGGTCAGGGGAGGATTTTCCTGGCCATGTTGGCAGAGACCTGATCAAATGGTCCAGGTCAGTGTGGTGCCCCGGAGCAGAAGCTGTTCATGGGTCACCCCCCATGGGGGGAGACCGCTACACACCGACCCTGGCCGACCCTGCCCCCAACGATCTTCCCCCCACGATCCCCCCCCCCCCCCCCCACCCCTCTCGCTCCTCCCCACGCTACCCCCCCCCCCCAACACAACTTGCCTTTGCAACACAGGAGTAGTGCAGCGGTAGAGTCGCTGCCTCACAGCGCCAGAGACCGGTCCCATCCTGACTACGGGTACTTTCTGCTCAGAGTTTGTACCTGCGTGGGTTTTCTCCGGGTGCTCTGGTTTCCTCCCACACTCCACGTTTGCAGGTTTTTGAATTTGTCCTGCGTGTATGTAGGATAGTGCTAGTGCGTACGGGCATCGTTTCGATGGGCCGAAGGGCCTGTATTCGCGTTGTATCTCTAAAGCTGCGCTACCACAGAACCCGCTAAATAGCCCGCCACACGGAATGCGTTAACAGCTTGCTGCGGGCCGGATGTGGCCCACTGGCCGTAGTTTGGAGACCCCTGTCCTAGATTAGTGTTGGCTGTGGCTAGTAAATAATGGCAATGGGCCACTTAGTCATCGCTAATAAAATACATTAATATGAAAGAAAAAATATCCCTTAGAAACGTATCTCCCTATATAACTTAGGATTCAATGGGTAAAGTGCGTTCATGTTAACGCAAAATTACAGTGCAGATGTTTTTCTAGGAAATCAACTCTTCTATAACGCAAGAATCACCAGTATCCAGTAATCCTTAACTATTTCCTTTGGCAGGTAAGCTTTCTGTATGGGCTCAGTTGCAGAAATAGGCACCAGATGGACAGCAAAATCTGACAGGAATATTCATTAATAAGTCATCCAATAATAAAGAATTTCAATTGGCTGCAGTTTTATTTTGTTTCAGCATGAAATCTGTAACATCCAGGTTCAGAAACAGTTTCTTCCCCACAGCCATCAGGCTATAACCTATCAATCTACTTCTACCATACAAATGTCCATATGTGTGAAAGGGAGAGAGATGCAGATAGTGTGCGAGAGTCTGCATATATGAGTCTGTGTGTGTGTGTGTGGATCTATGTGTCTGTGTGTTTCGGTATGTGGGAGTCCACGTATGCGTTTCTGTGTGTGTGTGTGTAGAGCAGATTGCTACCTTCAAGATGGGAAAGCCAAGGATCCATGAACCTTACCTCCTCAACAGGACAGCAGTGGAGAGAATCAACACCAAGTTCCTGGGCGTGCAAAACTCTGAAGATTCTCTGGGCGCAACACATTGATGCAATCAATAAGAAACCTCATCAACACCGTTGCTTCATATAAAGATTAGGGAAGATTCTACTTAATAATAGTAATATATACTTTATTGATCCCCTCAGGGAAATTTAGATTCTATTCTATTGAATGTCTTAAGGTATGAAAGAGATTAGTTAAAACAAATGTAGGTTCCTTGCAGTCAGAAACAGGTGAGTTGATCATGGGGAACCAGGATATGGCGGACCAATTGAATAACTACTTTGGTTCCGTCTTCACTAAGGAAGACATAAATGATCTGCCGGAAATAGCAGGGGCCCGCGGGTCAAAGGAGGTGGAGGAATTGAGTGAAATCCAGGTTAGTCACACACAAACACACGTGGACTCCAGTGGTGTTGGGTAAATTGAATGGATAAAAGGTCCTTAAATCCCCTAGGGCCAGATAGGCTGCACCCCAGAGTACTTAAGGAAGTAACTCCAGAAATAGTGGATGCATTAGTAATAATCTTTCAAAACTCTTTAGATTCTGGAGTAGTTCCTGAGGATTGGCGGGTAGCAAACGTAACCCCACTTTTTAAGAAGGGAGGGAGAGAGAAAACAGGGAATTACAGACCAGTTAGTCTAACATCGGTAGTGGGGAAACTGCTAGAGTCAGTTATTAAAGATGGGATAGCAGCACATTTGGAAAGTGAGGTGAAATCATTGGACAAAGTCAGCATGGATTTACGAAAGGTAAATCATGTCTGACGAATCTTATAGAATTTTTCGAGGATGTAACTAGTAGCGTGGATAGGGGAGAACCAGTGGATGTGGTGTATCTGGACTTCCAGAAGGCTTTCGACAAGGTCCCACATAAGAGATTAGTATACAAACTTAAAGCACATGGCATTGGGGGTTCAGTATTGATGTGGATAGAGAACTGGCTGGCAAACAGGAAGCAAAGAGTAGGAGTAAACGGGTCCTTTTCACAATGGCAGGCAGTGACTAGTGGGGTACCGCAAGGCTCAGTACTGGGACCCCAGCTATTTACAATATATATTAATGACCTGGATGAGGGAATTGAAGGCAATATCTCCAAGTTTGCGGATGACACTAAGCTGGGGGGCAGTGTTAGGTGTGAGGAGGATGCTAGGAGACTGCAAGGTGACTTGGATAGGCTGGGTGAGTGGGCAAATGTGTGGCAGATGCAGTTTAATGTGGATAAATGTGAGGTTATCCATTTTGGTGGTAAAAAACGGGAATGGGCCACTATTACCTAAATAAAATGGCCGATTGGGAAAGAAAAAAGATGCAGCGAGACCTGGGTGTCATGGTACACCAGTCATTGAAGGTAGGCATGCAGAGGTGCAGCATGCAGTAAAGAAAGCGAATGGCACGTTGGCTTTCATAGCAAGAGGATTTGAGTATAGGAGCAGGGAGGTTCTACTGCAGTTGTATAGGGTCTTGGTGAGACAACACCTGGAGTATTGCGTGCAGTTTTGGTCTCCAAATCTGAGGAAGGACATTATTGCCATAGAGGGAGTGCAGAGAAGGTTCACCAGACTGATTCCTGGGATGTCAGGACTGTCTTATGAAGAAAGACTGGATAGACTTGGTTTATACTCTCTAGAATTTAGGAGATTGAGAGGGGATCTTATAGAAACTTACAAAATTTCATAAGGGGTTGGACAGGCTAGATGCAGGAAGATTGTTCCCGATGTTGGGGAAGTCCAGGATCAATGGGTCACAGCTTAAGGATATGTGGGAAATCCTTTATGCGTTTCGAGATGAGTGAGAACATTTTTCACACAGAGAGTGGTGAATCTCTGGAACTCTCTGCCACAGAGGGTAGTTGAGGCCAGTTCATTGGCTAATTTAAGACGGAGTTAGATGTGGCCCTTGTGGCTAAGGGGATCAGGGGGTATGGAGAGAAGGCAGGTACGGATACTGAGTTGGATGATCAGCCATGATCATATTAAATGGCGGTGCAGGCTCGAAGGGCCGAATGGCCTACTCCTGCACCTAATTTCTATGTTTCTATGTATATGGAGAGAGCATGCTGACTGGTTACGTCAAGGCCTGATTCAGTAACACAAACACCCGGGACTAAAGGAGGCTGAAGAAAGTGGTAAATATTTGCCCAATCCACCACTGGTATTGATCTCCCCACCTTCGAAGGGATGAACAGGAAGTGTACCTCAAAAAATCTGCTAACATCATCAAAGACGTACATATCCCTACCCATATTCTTACCTCACTATGACCATCGGGAAGAAGGTACAGGATCTTACAAACCATGATCTCTAGGTTCAAGAACAGCTTCTTCCCAGCAACCATCGGTGTCTTGAACCACATTGCACAACCCTAACCACAATCCTATCTAAGCAATGATCTACTATGGCATTTGTTTTTGGTTGCACAACCTACTTTGGTTTTGGAAAGGAAGACTTAATTCTGAAGAAGGTTTCCAACCACTCCATGTTCTCCAGAGAATCTGTCTGACATGCTGAGTTACTCCAGCACTTTGGGGTAGCATGGCGGCACAGCGGTAGTGTTTCTGGCTTACATCAGAGACCCGGGTTCAATCCTGACTACATATGCTGTCTACATAGTTTGAACATTCTTCCCATGACCTGCGTGCTCTGGGTGCTCTCCAAAGACGTACCGGCTTGGAGTCTTGGAGGCTAATTGGCTTGGTAAAATTGTAAATTGTCCTTCGTGTGTGTAGGATAGTGCTAATGAGAATCGTTGGTCGGCACAGGCTCAGTGGGCTGAAGGGCCTGTTTCCGCGCTGTATCTCTGAACTAAACTGTTTTTATTTTAAAACCAGCATCTGCAGTTCCTTGCAGCTCCATATTTTGGTTTTGCACTATTATGGTCGGTTACCTAGTATTACCAACTCTATTTTAATTAATTTATTATACTATCAGTCATTGTATCTTGATTTGTTGTATTATTGATGGGCCTTTGAAGGTGCAACAAGTTAGAATTTCATTGTTCTGTTCCCGATGCATATGATTAAATACACTTGACTCTCTTGAAATATGAGAGAAATGAAGCAATAGACAGCGAAGAAAGCTGTCAAAGGGAGTTGCTTGGGCAGCTCAGGCCACGAAGATAAAGAACAAGTAAGGGTTTCAGGATTCAGGACACGTGCCATTGGGGATATAACCATTCTTATAGAAACTTACAAAATTCTTAAGGGGTTGGACAGGCTAGATGCAGGAAGATTGTTCCCAATGTTAGGGAAGTCCAGGACAAGGGGTCACAGCTTAAGGATAAGGGGGAAATCCTTTAAAACCGAGATGAGAAGAACTTTTTTCACACAGAGAGTGGTGAATCTCTGGAACTCTCTGCCACAGAGGGTAGTTGAGGCCAGTTCATTGGCTATATTTAAGAGGGAGTTAGATGTGGCTAAGGGGATCAGGGGGTATGGAGAGAAGGCAGGTACGGGATACTGAGTTGGATGATCAGCCATGATCATATTGAATGGCGGTGCAGGCTCGAAGGGCCGAATGGCCTACTCCTGCACCTAATTTCTATTTCTATGTTTCTATAGCCACAGGTAAAGTGAAGAGAATAGAGAAGTATGTCGCAGTGAAGGATTGAAGGCAGCTTTAGTGAGGATTTAAGCTTCATCTCAATATGCCATTGCTTTATCTCAATACCTGGTGGCCATGGAAGGAATGATGGAGATTTTCTATGTGTCCGCTCTTGGCTTTAATACTGTCTTCCTTCCACAGAAAGCCACAAGGAAGACGGACAAAGCTGACAAAGCTAGTGTGGAAGAGAATAATGTTACTGATGTGACTCAGCTGACAGATGAGAATTTAAGAGACCAACTTACAAAATATGGGTATTCTGTGGGTCCTATTGTGGGTGAGTAACAATACTGACTAGTGCAGAACATTACAATGGCTATCTGGACTACACTTCTTCCCACCCTGCTTCCTGTAAGGACTCCATCCCCTACTCCCAATTCCTCCATCTACACCGCATCTGCTCCCAGGATGAAGCGTTCCACACCAGATGAGGTTGGAGGAGATACAGGTGAACCTCTGTTGCACCTGGAACGACTGCTTGGGTCCTTGAATGGAGTCGTTGTAATGTTCCACACCGGGGCATCTGAAATGTCCTCATTCTTCAGGGAAGGTTCCCCTCCCCCACCATAGATGAGGCTCGCACCAGGGTCTCTTCCATACCCCGTAACACTGCTCTCTCTCCCCATCCCCCCCCACTCGCAACAAGGGCAGAGTCCCCCTAGTTCTCACCTTTCACCCCACTAGCTCTTTTGTTAACCCTTGCTGTCTCCTCCCCTTCCCATCTCTCCCTCAACCCTCGGGCTCCTCCTCCTCCTTTTTCATTTCTTCTCCCCGCCCCCCCAGTCTGAAGAAAGGTTTCTGCCCGAAACGTTGCCTATTTCCTTTGCTCCATAGATACAGCTGCACCCGCTAAGTTTCTCCCGCATTTTTGTGTACCTTCGATTTTCCAGCATCTGCAGTTCCTTCTTAAACACAATATACCATATACCCACCACCCTCTGTGTAGAAAAAGTTGCCCATTAGATTCCTATTAAATCTTCCCCATCTCACCTTAAACCTACGTCCTCTGGTTCTTGATTCCCCTACTCTGTGTAAAAGACTGTGCATCGACTCTTGTATCTATTCCCCTCATGATCTTATTCATCAATATAAAATTACCCTCATCCTCCTGTGATCCTATGAATAAAATCCTAGCCTGCCCAACCTCTCCCTTTAGCTCGGGCCCTCAAGTCCTGGCAACAACCTCGTAAATCTTCTCTGCATTCTAGCTTTAGTTTAGTTTTGTTCATTTTATATCTTTTCGGGTAGCTTCTCATGTAGTTTTGATGTCAGCATTGTTAAGACATGATAAATGCATATTTCCTCTCCCAAATTAAAGTAAAGGTTAATTTTTCATGCATTTCTTGCTCCATTTTAGATTTTCATCTATGACAGTAAATTAATGATTGGGCAACTGCCTAATTGATTTATTATAATCTGGGATGAATGCCTTAATTTACATGTTATATAACCAACCTGAAAAGGCAGTACGGTCTGTTTATCTCCTCTTCATACTGCTTTCCAAACAAAAAATTATCAATAGAAGGAAATTCCTGCTCGGCAAATGTGAACTAGAAACTGAACTCAAATAAGATTCAATCGAATTTCAATTTGAAGACAATAATATATTGATATGAAGATTTAACCTGTGCGTGAATCGCCATTCACCAGGTGTGTTTTGGTATCTGGACATTGTTAATAGTAATAACTTATTTTTACGTGGAACTTCATTACTTTTTCAGAATTTCATGCATTCTTAGGGTCAAATGAGTTCTGATCTTACTGACAAATGTTCTAAGACATTGAGTTGGCAAACGGCATTTAATTAATGATAATAATAATGCAGAAAATAAGTTTTCATCATGGTATTGAAAAGTTGCTTTGCATCCCACAAATAGTTTCCGGCTCCAAAGCCACCACAAGTTTGAGGTTTAAGAACAGTCTGGGCCTTTGCAGCAAATCTCAGGTCAATGTCACCTTGAACGGGAAATTGCTGCCTTATCAAACTTCGTGCTGGAGTGTTACAGCGTTGTGCAATCCCCTGGTATAAGTCTCTGAATTTAAAAAAAAATCAAAATAAACTTTATTCAGAATAAAAAACATATACAGAACAACTGTGCAAAACTTCTTTTGACATTCTCGGAGGGTACACATACATTAATTTGCGTTGTGTTGTAGTGTTCATAAGAATCATTTTACCTGGCACCCTTGCCATTCATCTGGCCCCCGGGTGACATCCATTCCCTCATTTGAGGGGCATCTCCGCACCACCCTGCCCCCTCAATGTGCAGCAGGGGCAGGACCCTCAACTGGGGTCCTCCCCCACAGAGCCTTGGCGTTGGCTGCACCAAATGTCAGTGCGTCCCTCAGCAGGTATTCCAGTAGTCTGGAGTAGACCAGTCGGCAACATTCCCTGATGGACATATCCCTGAAACACAGAGGTGCATTGGCTCATAGGATGAAAAAATACTCTTTTGTAGAAACTAAAGTCTGTTAACTCGGACAGCATACAGAAAAACTAACCAGTTCTCATTCCTACTTACTGTGGCCGTTTCTTAATCAATTTCCTGTTACTCAATTAAAATTGGGAGGCTTTGTCACATCTTGCGTGTTACATTTTCATAGATTCCTAAAGTTATATAGCCCGACTTGTAAGTTCACCAAGATGCAATTCTGTCCATGTACCTCTCCAAATGTCTGAAGAAGGGTCCCGACCCGAAACGTCACCCATTCCTTCTCTCCAGAGATACTGCTTGTCCCGCTGAGTTACTCCAGCATTTTGTGTCTACCTTCGATTTAAACCAGCATCTGCAGTTCTTTCCTACACAGTCTTAGGTGTATTATGGTCATGTGTGCCAAGGTACAGTGAAAAGCTTTACTTTGCATGCTATTCAAACTGATCGGATATACTATACATAAATACAATTAAGTCAAATTCAAGTATAATAGATAGGTCAAAGGAGAAGATATAGAGTGCAGTAAATAGTTCTCAGCATTGTAGCGCATAGTTCCATAGACAGTTCACCATAGGGTAGAGGTGAATCGGGCAGTACCCTCGCTTTAAGAAGGACCATTCAGAAGCCTGATAATGGGAAAAGGCTCTTCCTCCATCTGGTGGTGCACACATTCAAGTTTCTGTACCTTTTATTGAAAAGGAGCAGGGAGAAGAAGGAATGGCGGGATAGGAAAACTCTGATTATGTTAGCTGCCTTTCAGAGGCAGTGTGAAATGTAGATGGTGGGAAGTCTGGTGTTCATCAAAACTTTGCGATTTCTTGCAATCTTAAGGCGAACTGTTCCCAAACCAAGCTGTGATGCAGCCCAACAGTATGCTTTCCAAGATGCATCTGTAGTAGTTTGTAAGAGTCATTGGAGACATTCTGAATTCCATGAGTCTACTCGGGAAGTAGAGGCATTGCTGCACCACCTTGGCTGTCGAATCAAGGTAGTTGGTCCACGACAGACCATTGGTAATATTAATGCCAAGGAACTTGAAGGTCTCAACCATTTCCAATTTGGTACCATTAATGCTAATTTTTATTGTACCTGCCTCAGTCTGAAGAAGGATTTCGGCCAGAAATGTTACCTATTTCCTTTGCTCCATAGATGCTGCCGCATCCGCTGAGTTTCTCCAGCACTTTTGTCTACCTTCTACCACTTCTCTGACAGCTCATTCCATACGCCCACCATTTTCTGCTTGAAAATGTTATCCTTCGTATCTCTTTAAATGATTCCCCTCTGAGCTTAATTCTAGTTTTAGGCTCCCCTACCCTGGGAAAGAGACTACTTTTGTATGCCACGTTTGCACCCCTCTTAATTTTATTATCCTCTAGAAGGTCTCTCAGCCTCTTCTGCTTCAGGGAAAACAATGCCTGCCTATCCAATCTTTCCTCATAATTTGTGCCGCCATCCCCAGTCCTGACAACATTTCTGTGACCCTTTCCAACGCCCTCTTGTTTAATCACATTCTTCTGAAAGCATGGCAACCAGAAATGCACACAATGCTCCCAAGTGCAGCTTAACAAATGATTTGTACAACTAGATAATGTCACCCCAACTCCTATACTGAATGCTAGCGCCAATGAAGGCGAGCATATCGTACTCCTTCTTCATCACCTTATATAACCATATAACAACCATATAACAATTACAGCACGGAAACAGGCCATCTCGGCCCTACGTCCATGCCGAACAATTTTTTTTTTCCCCTTAGTCCCACCTGCCTGCACTCGTACCATAACCCTCCATTCCCTTCTCATCCATATGCCTATCCAATTTATTTTTAAATGATACCAATGAACCTGCCTCCACCACTTCCACTGGGAGCTCATTCCACACCGCCACCACTCTCTGCGTAAAGAAGTTCCCCCTCATATTACCCCTAAACTTCTGTCCCTTAATTCTGAAGTCATGTCCTCTTGTTTGAATCTTCCCTATTCTCAAAGGGAAAAGCTTGTCCACATCAACTCGGTCTATCCCTCTCATCATTTTAAAGACCTCTATCAGGTCCCCCCTTAACCTTCTGCGCTCCAGAGAATAAAGACCTAACTTATTCAACCTATCTCTGTAACTTAGTTGTTGAAACCCAGGCAACATTCTAGTAAATCTCCTCTGTACTCTCTCTATTTTGTTGACATCCTTCCTATAATTTGGCGACCAAAATTGTACACCATACTCCAGATTTGGTCTCACCAATGCCTTGTACAATTTTAACATTACATCCCAGCTTCTATACTCAATGCTCTGATTTATAAAGGCTAGCATACCAAAAGCTTTCTTTACCACCCTATCTATATGAGATTCCACCTTCAAGGAACTATGCACGGTTATTCCCAGATCCCTCTGTTCAACTGTATTCTTCAATTCCCTACCATTTACCATGTACGTCCTATTTTGATTTGTCCTGCCAAGGTGTAGCACCTCACATTTATCAGCATTAAACTCCATCCGCCATCTTTCAGCCCATTTTTTCCAAATGGCCTAAATCACTCTGTAGACTTTGGAAATCCTCTTCATTATCCACAACACCCCCTATCTTGGTATCATCTGCATACTTACTAATCCAATTTACCACACCTTCATCCAGATCATTGATGTACATGACAAACAACAAAGGACCCAACACAGATCCCTGAGGCACCCCACTAGTCACCTGCCTCCAACCCGATAAACAGCCATCCACCATTACCCTCTGGCTTCTCCCATTCAGCCACTGTTGAATCCATCTTGCTATTCCTGCATTTATACCCAACAGTTGAACCTTCTTAACCAACCTTCCATGAGGAACCTTGTCAAAGGCCTTAGTAAAGTCCATATAGACAACATCCACTGCTTTACCCTCGTCAATTTCCCTAGTAACCTCTTCAAAAAATTCAAGAAGATTAGTCAAACATGACCTTCCAGGCACAAATCCATGTTGACTGTTCCTAATCAGACCCTGTTTATCTAGATGCTTATATATATTGTCTCTAAGTATCTTTTCCATTAATTTGCCCACCACTGAAGTCAAACTAACAGGTCTATAATTGCTAGGTTTACTCTTAGAACCCTTTTTAAACAATGGAACAACATGCGCAGTACGCCAATCCTCAGGGACTATTCCCGTTTCTAATGACATTTGAAATATTTCTGTCATAGCCCCGGCTATTTCTACACTAACTTCCCTCAATGTCCTAGGGAATATCCTGTCAGGACCTGGAGACTTATCCACTTTTATATTTTTCAAAAGTGTCAGTACTTCTTTTACTTTGAACCTCATAGTATCCATAGCTACTCTACTAGTTTCCCTTACCTCACATAATTCCATATCCTTCTCCTTGGTGAATACCGAAGAAAAAAAATTGTTCAATATCTCCCCCATCTCTTTTGGCTCTGCAGATAGCTGTCCACTCTGTCTCTCCAATGGACCAATTTTATCCCTCCTTATCCTTTTGCTATTAATATAGCTGTAGAAACCCTTTGGATTGACTTTCACCTTACTTGCCAAAGCAACCTCATATAATGAGTTTGAATCTAGTTTATTGTGGCGTGTACCGAGGTACAGTGATAAGTTTTTGTTGCACGCTCACCAGTCAGTGGAAAGACAATATTTGATTATAATTGAGTCGTCCACAATATGCAGATGCATAATAAAGGGAATAAAGTTTAGTGCAAGGCAAAGTCCAATCAAAGATAGTCTAAGAGTCTACAACGAGGTAGACAGTTACATCTCTATCCCAGCATCTGATAGGACCGCTTTCTAGTTGTTGGTAGGATTGTTCTGTTGCTTGAAATCCAGTTCAAACATAATGTGCTGATGATTTTTGTAAAGCTGGAAATGTTATGGAGGGTTTTTGATTTTGTATTTTATCTCGCCTGAAGCTGTTAGATGATGTGTAATGTCTCCTCCTTTCTCCTCTGTGTAGCCACCACAAGGAAAGTCTATGAGAAGAAGCTGGAGCAGCTGATGGACCAAAGTTCTGCAGCAACTGAGGAAAAACAGCCAAATGGGAGCACAGATTCTGATCAGTACAGTGACACGGAGGAAGGTGACTAAGACTGGATTGATGGATTCAAACTGAATATTTACACTAGTTTTGAATTCTGTATTTTAAAATATGATTTCAGCATTCTAGATGATTTTATCAGAACAAGAAAATTGGCTTAGTCCAGCCATTTGGATCTTTATCATAAAATTATTTTTATTCCATGCATTTCTATTCCTGCACTTCTAACCCCTGCTTTTGGAGGGATTCCCCTCTGCCACCATAGATGAGGCTCGCACCAGGGTCTCATCCATACCCCGCAAAACTGCTCTCTCTCCCCATCCCCGCACTCGCAACAAGGGCATAGTCCCCCTAGTCCTCACCTTTCACCCCACCAGCCGGCAAATACAACACATAATCCGCCACCTCCAACGTGACCCCACCACTCGCCACATCTTCCCATCTCCCCCTATGTCTGCCTTCCACAAAGACCGCTCCCTCCGCAACGCCCTTGTCAATTCTTCCCTTCCCTCCCGTACCACCCCCTCCCCGGGCACTTCCCGTTGCAACTGCAAGAAATGCAACACCTGTCCCTTCACCTCCCCCCTCGACTCCATTCAAGGTCCCAAGCAGTCGTTCCAGGTGCGACAAAGGTTCACCTGTATCTCCTCCAACCTCATCTACTGCATCCGCTGCTCTAGATGTCAACTGATTTACATCGGGGAGACTAAGCGGAGGTTGGGCGAACGTTTCGCCGAACACCTCTGCTCAGTCCGCAATAACCTACCTGAACTCCCGGTGGCTCAGCACTTCAACTCCCCCTCCCATTCTCAATCCGACCTCTCTGTCCTGGGTCTCCTCCATTGCCAGAGTGAGCAACACCGGAAATTGGAGGAACAGCACCTCATATTCCGCCTGGGCAGCTTGCGTCCTGATGGCATGAACGTTGAATTCTCCCAATTTTGCTAGCCCTTGCTGTCTCCTCCCCTTCCTTAACCCTCGAGCTCTCTCCTCCCATCCCCCCCCCCCCCTTGGGCTCCTCCTCCTCCTCCCTTTTTCCTTCCTTCTCCCCCCCCCCCCCCCCCCCCCCCCATCAGTCTGAAGAAGGGTTTCGGCCCGAAACGTCGCCTATTTCCTTCGCTCCATAGATGCTGCTGCACCCGCTGAGTTTTCTCCAGCAATTTTGTGTACCCTGCTTTTGTAATCCTGGTTGATTTTTATATACCAAAAGGAGGCTTGGTTGCATTTAAAATTTAGGGATACAGCAGGGAAACCGGCCCTTTGGACCAGCGTGTCCGTGCCGACCAGTGATCCTCGTACACCAGCAATAATCTACACATTAGGTACAATTTACAATTTTACCAAGCCAATGAATCTATAAACCTGTACATCTTTGGAGTGCGGAGGAAACGGGAGCACCTGGAGAGAACCCACACGGTCATAGGGAGAACATACCGACAGCTCCCATAGTCGGGATCGAACCTGGGTCTCTGGCGCTGTAAGGCAGCAACTGTATTGCTGCACCACAGTGTCACCTGGTTGAAAACAATCTGAACGATTTATTAAGGGAACAACAACAAGCAGTTCATATGTAAACATGTAGCCTTTTAGAGACTAGAATATAACCATATAGAGACTTAAAATTAAAGGCGTAAATGTACACTTTGTCCTGTTTCCTCCTAATATAGTCATGCAGCATTCTCTGCACGTTTTCACCAACTCTCCATTCACATACACACTAGGGTGCAACTTGCAGTGAGTGGCCAGTTTATTTCCCTGGAATGAGTGACAGTGGGTTATGGAGGAAGGCAAAGATATGGATACGCCTTAGGGTAATGGTTATAGCCTAGTCATGTTAGGGGAGCAGTTCAACCAAGGAACATTTATTAAGCATTTAAATGTAAGAGGGACGGGGGAAGCATCTGATCTAAACCAGCATCTGATCTAAACCAGCATCTAATCGATCCCAGCATCTTATCTAAACCAGCAACTGATCTGAATTTGCATCTGATTTGCATCTGATCTATCCCAGCATCTGATCTAAAACAGCATGTGATTTATCCTTGCTACTTTGTCATCATTCCTTCTTGGAGCACTGGGGACTTTGGCATTTTTGTTATGCGCTAATAGGTTTTTTTTAATTGAACTTTTTTTTTGCTTGTTTATTGTCTATTGAGTACTGTGTTTACAGACCTGTTATGCTGCTGCAAGTACAAATCTAATTGGTCTGTTTTGGTACATATGACAATTAAATGCTCTTGACACTTGGAGTCCCTGGAATAGTGATGCAGCAGCACTGGCTGCGATATCATTGCATTATAATCGAAAATGTGAATCTGCTTTCTTCTTTCATTTTATAACATGAAACCTTGTACTTTAACTGTATTATAATAGGAGATTACTAAATGTTTTCCCATTGTTCATACGTTCTAGGAACAAAATTGGGTCATTCAAGTCTACTCCGCAATTTAATCTTTCCCATCAACCCAATTCTCCTGCCTTCTTCCCATAACCCCTGACACCCGTACTAATCAAGAATCTATCAATCTCCACCTTAAAAATATCATTGATTTGGCATCCACCGCCATCAGTGGGAATGACTTCCACAGATTCACCACCCTCTGACAAAACAAATTCCTCATCATCTCCTTTCTAAAAGTAGGTCCTTTTGTTCTGAGGCTATGGCCCCCTGGTCCTAGACCCTCCCGCTAGTGGAAACATCCTCTCCACATCCACTATCCATGCCTTTCACTATTCAGTAAGTCTCAATAAGGCCCCCCCCCCCCCCCCCCCCCCCCATCCTTCTAAACACCAGCGAGTACAAGTTCAGTGCCATCAAATGCTCATCATATGTTAACCCACTCATTCCTCGGATCATTCTCGTAAACCTCCTCTGGCCCAACACATCCTTCCTCAGATATGGTGCCCAAAACTGCTCACAATGCTCCAAATGCTCCAGTTTACATCAGTCAATGTCACTTTTAGGTTCGATATTTTATTTTTGGTTCTCTTTGTATGGCTTCTGGATTTTACCATATTTATGCCGAGGAACTAAGATTTGATTTGTTTTCTTCCCACTTTGTGATAGTACGGTCATGGTTAGGAATTTGGTGACAAGTATGATGGAGGCACATTTGTATACTAAAATTGTTTTTGTGATCAAAGAGCAAATCTTGACCTTGACATATAATAAGCCCACATTTTCTGTATATTTAGAGGTCATGGTTATGAAAGAGCTGTTTCCAAGCAAAACCAAGAGTCATGTGGTAACCAGGCAAAGGAAAGCAGACTACAATCGGGTAAGTGATTAAGAAAAATTAGTTTGGTTTTGCGCATCAAACAGCAAATGCAGGAAATATGACGATAAATGGTGCTGGACACACTCACTGGGTTTGACAGCGTCAGTGGGGTGGGTACCAGAGTTAATTTTACAGGTTGAAGACCCTTTGTCAAAATATCTTGATCATCTCACTGGGAAAGCCAGCAAAGTCTGATCAAGGATAGTCTGAGGGTCACCAAACAGGTAGATAGTAGTTCAGCACTGCTCTCTGGTTGTGGCTGGGTGATTCAGTTGCCTGATAACAGCTGGGAAATAACTGCCCCCGAATCTGGAGATGTGCGTTTTCACACTTCTATACCTTTTGTCAGATGGGAGAGGGGCTGGGGTGCGACTTGTCCTTGAATATGTTGATGGCCTTGCTGAGGCAGCGTGAGGCGTAAATGGAGTCAATGGAAGGGAGGTTGGTTTGTGTGATGGTCTGGGCTGCGTCCACAATTTGTATGCAAAGGAACAGCACAAGCTAGTTTATACAGAAAACGGACACAAAGTGCTTGGGTAACTTACACCGAGTCTGCCTAAGCTTACGCGATCTCCCGCTTTCCAAATATTTTAACTCCCCTCCTCATTACCGGACTGACCATTCTGTTCTAGGCCTCCTTCACCATTAGAGTGAGGCCACACGCAAATTGGAGAAACAGCACCTCATATTTAGTTTGGGCAGCTTACTCCCCAGAGGTATGAATATTGATTTCTCTCATTTCAAGTAACCCATGCATTCTTGCTCTCCCCCACCCTGGTTGTCCTACTAGTTCCTCTGTTCACATCCTTGTATCCGTTCGTTATTACCCCAGCCAACAATGGCCCATTATGCGCTCCACCTTTCCTTGGTCATTTGTTGCTGACCCTGCTTTGTTCTGGCCTTTTCTTACCTCTAGTTCTCTCCCCTCTACTTTTAGTCTGACGAAGGGTCGCTACGTGTAACGTCACAAATCGTTTTTTTCGAGAGATGCTGTCTGACCCGCTAAGTTACTCCAGCACATTGGGGCTATCTTGTTTAAAAACTTGTCCATTTATAATTAAATTATAGAATTGAATTTGATGCATTTAAGGTAGAGAGAATGCAGGAAAATTCACAGGAATGTTTAAGAAGGAACTGAAGATGCTGATTCAAACTGAAGATAGACACAAAATACTGGAGTTTCTCAGCGGGACAGGTGGCATCTCTGGAGAGAAGGAATGGGTGACATTTTGGATCGAGACCCTTCTTCAGTCTGAAGAAGGGTGTCAACCCGAAATGTCACCCATTCCTTCTTTCCAGAGTTACTCCAGCATTTTGTCTGTTTACAGGAATGTTGCCTGGACAGGAGGGCTTGAGTTATAAGGATAGGCTGGGAGCATTGGAAGCTAAGGGCTGGCCTTGTTTTGGCTTCTAAAATTATGAGGGGTACAAATAGGGTAGCTAGTCAATGTCTTTTTCCAGGATTAGGTTGTCCAATTGTAAGGTGAGAGAGGGAACATATAAAGTGGTTCTGAGGGACAGGTATTTCACACCTGTGGACAGGGACAGGTATTTCACACTATGGAATGAGCTCCTAGAACTGGAAACATTTACAAAGTTTAAAAACATTTGGATAGTAAGAGTGGTTTAGAGGTATATGGGCCAAGGCAGGGAAATTGGTGGTCAGTGTCGACAAGTTAGCCAAAGACACTGTTTCCATGCATGCAGCTCTATGACTGAAAATGTGGCATTCATGGTGCGGTTATAGCTGGAGTAAATCATAAATAGGAAGTTACTTTTGGTCAAGTTCTATAATTGTACCGGAGTATTTTCACAAAACTGGGGAGAAGTTGCAACAACTGGTAAGCGTAAAAGTGTGCATAACCAGACTCTGGAGGGACGGCTTCTTCTCCTCTGTTATTGACCGTCCATCCACAGCTGGGATACTGTCTGATTCACCTCTGCCCACTGTGGACATTGAACTGTTGTCTATGAAACTGATGCACTGCAATGCTGACAACTATATTCTGCACTCTGTATCTCCCACTCTGTTGGATGTAAGAGGATTTACTCAGGGCAAGGGGATTCTGGGACTTAATTAGGGTAAGAGGATTAGACAGGCCAGAATTTATTAGGTGTATCCAAGAAGGTGTGGATAGTCTGACTCGAGGAGGGGCTATATTTGGGACCTTGTACTGGGAAACAAACCTGGACAGGCGACTGGAGTTGAGGTGGACGAAGAATTTGGAGATAGTGATCACAGCTCCATAACTTTTAAGATTGTTTTGATTAAGGACAGGTATGGGTGTTGGCGGAGGGTAGTTAATTAGGACAAGGCAGATTACTATGTCATTAGGCAGGAGCTAAGGAGGGGAGGGTCGCTCAAAGATGAAGGAAGGAATCTATGCTTTGAGTCGGATGTAGGTGAAGTACTAAACTTTGCATCTGTGTTCATCAAGGACTTGCAGGATAGTGACGTCAGTATGGAGAATATAAATATACTAGGGTGGTTTGAGATTGAGAAAGAGGTGGTGCTGAGGCTCTTGCAGAACATTAAGGTGGATAAGTTCCATGCGCCTGATGGGATCTATCCCGAGTTATTGAGGGAGGCAAGATTGCGGGGGTCTTGACGAGGATCTTTGTTTCTTCTCTAGCTGCAGGTGATGTCTTGGGGGACTGGAGAGTGGCTCTTTTTGCTTCTTTGT
Organism: Leucoraja erinaceus; assembly: GCF_028641065.1. Lineage (NCBI taxonomy): Eukaryota > Metazoa > Chordata > Chondrichthyes > Rajiformes > Rajidae > Leucoraja > Leucoraja erinaceus. The sequence continues at coordinate 1,259,941 of NC_073398.1, forward strand.
TTAAGAAAGGAAGTAGAGAGAATCCAGGGAACTATAGGCCAGCGAATCTCTTGTCAGCGGTAGGGAAACTGCTGAAGATAATTCTTCAAAATAAGATTCTTTGAAACGGGGATTCAGATGTTTGAACCATTGGGATTTTTTCTGGGGCAGAAGTGACCTGTACAAGAGGGACGGGTTGCACCTGAAGTGGAGGGATACCAATATCCTTGAAGGGAGGTTTGCTAGTGCTACTCGGGAGGATTTAAACTAGAATGGCAGGGAGGTGGGAACCAGGGCTGCAGGTCAGCAAATGAAAGGGCTGATGAGAAATTGGAGGTTATAATAATTAAGTCTCCAAGGAAGGACAGGCAGGGAGAGGTTCATGAATATTGGGACAATGAAGTGTGTTTACATCAATGCAAGGAATATTGTGGCTAAAGCTGATCAACTCTATCTCCCGTTGGCTATTGAGTGGCCTATAACATAATCCCATGGATTAGTGCTGGGAATTATGATGCTGTGGCCATTACAGCAAGGTTGCGCGAAGGACATGACTGGCAGCTCGACTGCCGGGGTATCGATGCTTCAGACGAGTTAGAGAGGGGGGTAAAATAAGTGGAGAAGTTGCTTTGCTGAACAGGGAAACTGTCACGGCAGTACATTGAACGTCACGGGCATACTGGAGGAGATGTCTACTGAGGCATTATGGTATGATATAAGAAAAGAGCAATTACTCTCATGGGATTATATTAGAGACCACCCAATAGCCAACGGCAGATAGAGACTTGGATATGGGATGGATTACAATAGGATTATGGAAGAACCACAAAGTTTTTGTAGTGGGTGACTAACTTCCCCAATATTGACTGGAGCTTACTTAAGGCGAGAGGATTTTACAGGGCAGAATTTGTTGGGTGTATCCAAGAATGTTTCCTTAAACAATATGTGGATAGTCCAACTCGAGGAGGGACCTTGTATTGGGAGACAAACTTGGCCACGTGACTGGTGTTGCAGTGGAACAAGAATTTGGAGATGGTGATCACAACTCCATAAGTTTTAAGATTGTTTTGAATAGAGTCAGGTCTGGATGTTGGGGGGAAACGGATTACAATGTCATTAGGCAGGAGCTATGGAGGGTGAATTGGGAGCAGTTGTTATTGGGTAAGTCCACAGAGGACATGTGGGAGCGTTTAAAGGCCAGCTGATCACACTGCAGGATCAGCATGTTCCAGTGAGGACGGCAAGGTAAGGGTGACCAAGGATGTTGTAAATCTGGTCATGAAGAAAAAGCAAGCATATGTCATGTCTAAGAAGGTGGCATCAGACGGGGCTTATGAGGAATATAAAGTGTCAGAAAAACCTCAAACAGGCAATTATAAGGGGCCATGAAATGACATTGGCAAGTTGGAAAATTCCAAGGCTTTTTAGCCATGATCATATTGAATGGCGGAGCAGGCTCGAAGGGCCGAATGGCCTACTCCTGCACCTAATTTCTATGTTTCTATGCACAAGTTAAAGCAAGTGGGTGACCAGGGAGAAGGTGAAAGATAAAGGAGGGAATCTATACTTGGAGGTGTAGGTGAGGCACTAAACAAGTACTTTGTACCTGCATTCACTAAAGACAAGGACATGGAGGACAGCAAAGTCAGTGTGGAAAATACAAATATGTGAAGACAGTTTGAGATGGAGAAGGAGGAGCTGCTGACATTAAGCTTGAAGACATTAAGGTGGATAAATCGCCAGGCCCTGATGGGATCTATCCTAGTTTTACTGAGAATAGAATAGAATAGAATAGAATAGAATAGAATAGAATAGAATAGAATCTTTATTTGCCACGCAACCAGGGTTGGTGGTATTTGGGTTTGGTACATGATGGTACACTGCTTTAGTTACATACCACTAATAACACAGATCACTGTAATAAAGTGCATCCATACCACATCACAAATCACAAATCTCACCAACAATACATAGTGCAAAAGAACAAACAAAGACCATAGACAAGACACTGTATACATCAAAAGTCATATTATTGTCTGATTATTGGACGGAATTGAGAGTTCTTATTGCTGAGGGGAGGAAACTGTTTTTAAAGCGGGTGGTTTTAGTAGCAAGTGACCTGAGGCGCCTCCCTGAAGGGAGAGACTGAAAAAGGTGATTTGCTGGATGGGAGTGGTCCGAGATGATCTTTTTTGCCCGTTTTGAGGTACGTTGGAGATAAATAGAATGGATTGAGGGGAGGGGGAAGTTGATGATCCTGGAGGCCTTGGAGACAATGCGTTGTATTCTGTGTAGTGAGTGACTATCGGTGTTACCGTACCAGACTGTGATTGAGGAGGTGATGATGCTTTCAATGATTGATTGATAGAAACGGACCAGGAGGTGTTTATGGACTCTGAACTTTTTGAGCTGTCTGAGGAAATATAGGCGTTGTTGACCTTTCTTCACGTGGTCTGCATTGATGTGCCATTTTAGATAATTGGAGATATAGGTGCCTAGAAACTTAAATGAGTTCGTGGAGGTTATGGGGTGAGAGTTGACATGGACCGGGGGTTTGTGGTTTTGATTGCGTCTGAAATCTATGATAGTTTCTAAGGTTTTTGAAGTATTAAGCTGGAGGTTGTTGTCTGCGCACCATTTGACTGCGCTATCGACTGTTAGATGGTATTGTGATTCGTTGTTGTCTGAGATGAGGCCAATTATTGTTGTGTCGTCTGCATATTTAAAAATTTTAACTGAGCTGCATTGGGATGTGAGGTTGTTGGTGTAAAGTGAGAAGAGCTGGGGTGACAGAACGCACCCTTAGGGGGCTCCTATGTTGAGAGTCAGAGGGCTGGAGAGTTTTTCACCCACCTTGACTCTTTGCTGTCTGTTTGTTAGAAAGTGTAGAATCCAATGGCACATGGCTGGGTGAATGCTTGGGAGGGTGGGAGGAGACTCTCAATTCTCCCAATTTTGCTAGCCCTTGCTGTCTCCTCCCCTTCCTTAACCCTCTAGCTGTCTCCTCCCACCCTCCCATCCGCCCGCCCTCGGGCTCCTCCTCCTCCCCTTTTCCTTCCTTCTCTCCCCCCCCCCCCCCCCCCCCCCCCCCACTTCCCATCAGTCTGAAGAAGGGTTTCGTCCCGAAACGTCGCCTATTTCCTTCGCTCCATAGATGCTGCTGCACCCGCTGAGTTTCTCCAGCAATTTTGTGTACCTTGGAGGACTTTAGTTAGGGAGGAGATTGGATAGGCTGAGCTAGTGAAGAGGGCTGAGAAATGACCTGATAGAAGTAGATAACTTCTATCAGGTCATATATAGGATACGTAGGTCAAAATATTTTCCCCCTGGTAGGAGTATATATATATTTTTAAAACAAGAAGGCATTGGCTTAAGATGAGAGATGGGAGATAGATGATACAAAAGTGGTTTTGCAGATGGTTGTCAAAAATTGCAGCAGAATCTTGATCGGTTGGCCAGGTTGGATGAGAAATGGTTGATGGAATTTAATACAGTGAATATAAGGTGTTGCATTTTTTTGAAAGGCTAACATGGGCAGGGCCTACCCAGTGAATAGTAGGCCTCTGGGAAGTGTTGTACAGCAGAGGGATCTAGGAGTGCAGGTACATAGTTCCTTGAAGGTGGTGTCAAAGGAAGATGTAATCAAAAAGGCTTTTGGCACTTTGGCCTTCATCAGTCAGATGATTTGGTGTATAAGTTGCAGTTGCAGTTATATAAGACATTGGTGAGGTCACATTTAGAGTATTGTGTTCAGTTCTGGGCACCATGTTATAGGAAAGCTTATGTTAAGTTGGAAAGGGTACAGAGAAGATTTACAAGGATGTTGCCAGGACTCGAGGGTCTGAGGTATAGGAAGAGGTTGAGCAGGCTAGGACTGTATTCCCTGGAGCGCAGGGGGATGGGGATGATCTTATAGTGTATAAAATTATGAGCGGAATAGATTGGGTGGGGCAGATTTCCCAGAATGGGGGAATTGAGAACCAGAGGTCATAGGTTTACGGTAAAGTGGGAAAGATTTTGTAGGTATCTGAGAGGTAACATTTTCACACAAAGGGTGTGAAACGACCTGCCGGAGGAGGTAGTTGAGGCAGGGACTGTCACGACGTTTAGGAAGCAAGTAGACAGGTACATGGATAGGACAGGTTTAGGATTTGGGCCAATGCAGGCAAGTGGGCACGTGGGATGTGATGTTGGTCAATGTGAGGGAGTTGGGCCGAAGGGCCTGTTTCCACGCTGTATCACTCTGACTAATTGAGAGGTACTTTTTTTACAGAGCTGTTGATATTCAGGAATCGCTGCCAGATAATATGATGGAATTGGATAAACCACTTGGTTTAAGAGGCATTTAGACACTCGGAATAGGCTAAGCACAGAAGGGTGCAGTGCTAATACAGACAAATGGCATTAGTATAAATGGACAAAAAGGTCGGCATGCCATTGATCTGGCATCTCCCTGAGTAATTCCATTCTCCCACTCATTTGACCGTACCCATTCTTTCTCATTCCCGTCAACTCCCCACCCCTCAATTCTCCATCCACTCACTTATCAGAAGTGTTTACACCTTTTCAGACATCTTGGTAATACTTTTATGCAGCTTTTTAAAAAGGCTGTCTTGCTGCAGACTGTCCTCCAGTTACATGTTGCCTCCTGTAGTACACAGGCTTTTTATAGTTAAAAAGCTCTGTGTTTAACCTCTTGTACCAAAATGGTAACATTGAATAGATTTTAACTTCTACAAGTCTGGTTAAACATTTTATGTAGGGACATAGAAAGCAGGAGAACTTCTCGACTGCTGTATATCACATAACCAGCCAACTTGACTTCCACAGCCACATGTGTTTTCTTTTTGCATATCTTCCATTCATTTCTCCTAAGTACCGTCTTTACAGGTGCACAACCTTTTATCCGAAAGCCTTGGGACCAGACACTTTTCGTAATTCAGAATTTTTCGGCTTTCGGAATGGAAGATTTTTAGCGTAGATTTTAACGGCTGGCTCAGGGGTAGAGTGCTCGGCTCATATCCGCAAGGTCGCGAGTTTGCGCCTCGATCCCGGCAGTTACTCGATCGCGAGTTTGAGTCTTCAATGTAGTTTTTTCTTGCAGAATAGGAGAGAATAGGGAGGGTTAGGCTGGGATCATTCTCTGCGAGATAATCTTAGTGCGGGAGACAAGTGTAGGAGAGATGTACTGACTGTGTGGGCAGAACTTTGGAAGTGATTGCCCACCATTCTCAAAAGCCGCTGTGTCTCCCTGTCCCTCCAACTCCAGAGGAATCCGCTGCCCGATGGGCCGCAACGGCAACAAGTGGCAGTTCGCCCACAGCCCGAGCTGCGGCCCCTCATCCGTAACCCGGGTTCCTCTGGAGTTGGTGCGGGGCTGGGCTAGAGTTGTTGCTGGCTGTGAATCTCTGGGATCTCCGTGCTTGCTGTGGGCCTGGGGGTCGGTGTCCCAATGAGGGGGCGCAGCTCGGGCTGTGGGCGAACTGCCACTTGTCGCTGTAGCGGCGCATCGGGGAGCGGCTTCTGGTGGTCCTGACGTCTCTCAGCTCCTGTCCAGGGGGACAGCCGGAGACGTCAGGACCAACAGGAACCCGCTCCCCGATGCGCCGCTACAGCGACAAGTGGCAGTTCGCCCACAGCCCGAGCTGCACCCCCTCATCCGCAACCCGGGTTCCTCTGGAGTTGGAGCGGGGCTGGGCTAGAGTTGCTGCTGGCTGTGAGTCTCTGGGATCTCCGTGCTTGCAGTCGGTGTCCTGTTGGTCCAGACGTCTCCGGTCACCCCCCTGGAATGGAGCTGAGACTGGGAACTGTACCGCCCTTGCCCCCTCCCTCTGCAACTGCAAACAACCCCACAGTTCCCAGTCTCAGCTCCTGTACAGGTGGGTGGCCGGAGACGTCACAGCCCGAGCTGCGCCCCCTCATCCGCAACCTCAAGACCAAGACGCACCTTGCACACCATCAGCTTCGGTCCCTACGGGGAGCGTGTTCCTCTGGAATTGGAACGGGGCTGGGCTGCTGCTGGCTGTGGGTGTCTGGGATCTCCGTGCTTGCAGTGGGCCTGGGGGCCGGTGTCCCGTTGGTCCTGACGTATCCGGTGATTGGCACTAGCTCCGACGTGAAGACAGTGCAAAACCCCCGCGCCGGTGCAATGGGCGGGGAGCTGGAGAGGGGAGGGAAGGGGTCACACACATGGCCGGGAAGCAGAGGGGTGTAGGTGGGGTGAAACTTAAGGGAGCGACAATTTGCTGCTGCCTGTCCGCTGAGTTAATAAGTTCTCATGCAAGACTCACGATACACTGTGTATCGTGAGTCTACCGTGGGAACGTTTTAACTCAGCGGGCAGGCAGCAGCAGATTGTCAATTATTAACCCTCCCGCGCAATATACCCTCACCTTCTCTTTTATGAATGGGGATTTAGTTCCCCTTTCTTCGAGGACCGACCGGAGGTTCCGCTGTCACCTCTGCGGGCCGCCCTCGGTGAACGTTTTCAAGGACCTTTCTTCAAGGACTGAAAAAATGTCGCTATTCGGAGGTTTTCGTTATTTGGAACTTCGGATAAAAGGTTGTGCACCTGTATCTCTCGTTTCCCTTTCCCCTTGACTCTCAGTCTGAAAAGTCCCTTCTCTCCAGAGATGCTGCCTGAGCCGCTGAATTACTCCAGCTTTTTATATCTGTTTTGATGAATGTAAACACGGAATCAAATGTTACCGATCCTGTACAGCAACATGCTCTCTTGAATTGCACCCCTCTGTGAATTGGAACTTTATCTTGTGTTGCAATACAGCTTGGAGCAAACATCTAACAGTAAATTTCCATTTTGTAGGTGGAACAAAATGAAATGGTGAAGGATATTTTGGTGGAGGAAATAATCCCCAATCAGACATCAACACCCACAGGGATCAGGTAAGGATAGGCTCTTTGTTTTATTTTCTCTGTCACAAGTTGGTTCAGAGGTGCCCACTTATCAAAACTGCCTAAAATACACATGCTGAGAGAATGGGGCGGCTGGGCTTGTACACTCTGGAATTTAGAAGGATGAGAGGGAATCTTATTGAAACATATGAGATTATTAAGGGTTTGGACACGTTGGAGGCAGGAAACATGTTCCCGATGTTGGGGCAGTCCAGAACCAGGGGCCACAGTTTAAGGATAAGGGGTAAGCCGTTTAGAGATGAGGAAACACTTTTTCACACAGAAAGTTGTGAGTGTGGAATGCTCTGCCTTCTGAGGCAGAGAATTCCACAAATTCACAACTCTCTGTGTGAAAATGCTTTTCCACATCTCGGTTGGAATGTACACAGCACCTAGATTTTCTGGAGGCGTAAGAAACTGGAAACTTAAACAAAACACGGTGCTGGAGGAACTCAGCATGTTAGGAGGCCTTTGCGGAGGGAACGAACAGGTGACGATTTGGGCCGGGACCATCTGAAAAAGGGTCTCGACCCGAAAGATTGCCTGTCCATTCCCTTCCCAAATGCTGCCTGACCCACTGAGTTCCTCCAGCAATTTATGTATGACTTGAGCAAGGCCTGTTTCCTTATCTGTTCTGATCTTGCTGACTCTCGCTTCCCTTGCAGCTAAATAGAAGGGCCGGGGTGTGTGAGTACCCGTGCACATGGATTATATGATCATTGTTTGACACGATAACAGAAGCACTGGGAAAGAAGTTACTATAAACCTCTTCCGCTAAACAGCTGGCTGGAGTAGGCCATTTAGTGCTTCTAATACTGCTCTAGCAATAGCTTGAAATGGGTGTGTAGCGTAACACGGTCCACCTTCCTGTGTTTCACAATACCTAATACGTTGTCACAGTCTTGAAGGGTCTGATAAGTACGTTTGCAAACGGTGCAAAAATGAATGGAGTAGATTAGGAAGAAGCTAATGCAACAGTGGGACATACAGTGCCCTCCATAATGTTTGGGACAAAAACCCATCATTTATTTATTTGTTTAAGAAAGAACTGCAGATGCTGGAAAAATCGAACGTAGCCAAAAATGCTGGAGAAATTCAACGGGTGAGGCAGCATCTATGGAGAGAAGGAATAGGCGACGTTTCGGGTCGAGACCCATCTTCAGACTGACTATGGAGAGAATTATTATGTGATCACTGTTTGACAAGATAACAGAAGCTCTGTGAAAGAACTTACTATAATTTGAAAGTTGTAATAGAAAAAATTACATGTGGTTAAAGTGCACATTGTCAGATTTTAATAAAGGCCATTTTTATACATTTGGGTTTCACCATGTAGAAATTACAGCAGTGTTTATACATAGTCCCCCCCCCCCCCCCCCCCCCCCCCCCCCCTATAGAAATATGGAGAGAGCACTGGGATGACAAGTGTGAGGCAATTCAATCCGGACAAGTGTGAGGTAATGCGGAATGGGAAGTTAAATTCTGGTAGAGTGAAATGGTAGGCATCTCAAGAATATTGATGTACAGAGAGACCTTGGACTGCAAGTCTATAGCTTCTTCAATGACAACAGTGGTGGATAGAGAAATGAAGTGGGCATTTGGTATGTTTGCCTTCAAAGGCTAAGGCATTGAGTACAAGATTGGTCCGTCATGTTTCTGTTTTACAAAACATCGGTTAGTACACAGTTAGAGTATTGAAGATAGCCAATAGTCACCATACTACAGGAAGGATGTGGGAAAAATAGAGAGCGATTCACCAGGATGTTATGCAAAGCTGGAGTAACTCACAGGCAGCATCCTGGAGAGAGGAATGGGTGACGAGGTCAGGATTGAACCTGGATATCCTATTTGTGTGCATTCTGACAATGTGGACAGAAAGGGCAATGTGGGAATGGGAAGGCACATTAAAGTGTTTAGCAATTGGGAGACTGAGCGAAGGTGTTCAATGAAACAATCGCCCAGTCCATGTTTGGTCTCGCCGATGTATAAGAGTCCACACCTTGAACAACAGATATAGTAGATGAGGTTAGGAGATGCAAGTGAACCTCTGCCAAACCTGAAAGGATTGTCATGGTCCCTGGACAGAGTCAAGGGAGGAAGAATAGGGACAGGTGTTGCATCTCCTGCAGTTGCAGGAAATAGTTCCTGGGGAGGAGGTGGTTTAGATGGGAAAGGATTTGTTTAATTTCATATGTGACCAATAGTGGAATCCCTACAATTGAGGATTATGTGTTGTATGTGACGCTGATGGGGGTGAAAGGTCTAGGGGGACTCGGTCTTTGTTCTAGGGGGAGGGGGAGATGTGAGCTGTTCCAGATGTTAATCATGGGAGAGGGGAACTGCATTCCCTTACCCCATGGACTGTCATCTCAACTGCAAAGGGCAATTTTCAATTTTGAGACTTTCCATATGAACCCACAGCATCCGATGCATTTGACTTCCAAACCTTTGGGTTCCCTAAAGGCAGGAGCACCTTCCAGAGCACCTGGAGAAATCCACACGGCCACAGCGAGAATATGCAAACTTCGCACAGACAGCATCCGAGGTCAGGATTGAACCTGGATATCTAGTGCTGTGTGGCAGCAAACTCTACCACAGGAAATCACAGTGTGCCCATTTTTCTCCCTCGTATCTAGATTCAAGAATCTGGACGCCCCAGTCTATATCCAACACATCACATGATCCAATGTGACTTTCAATTTCATTTGTAGTATCTGCTACTGCAATTTCTCCCTCGTTCTAGATTCAAGAATCTGGAGCCCCAGTCTATATAACACGTCACATGATATGTGTCTCAATTTCTTTTGTAGTATCTGCACTGCAGTTTTCCCCTTCTCACCCCCCCTCCCATCAAGGTAAAATATTTTAAATGGGGTGCAACCAGTGAACCAATCACCTCTTTCTCACTCCCGCCTCAGAGGTTACTATCGCAACGTTTAAGAAATATTTGGGCAGGGACTAGTGTAGATGGGACATGTTGGTCGATGTGGGCAAGTTGGGCAGAAGGGCCTGATTCCACGCTGTAAGATTCTATCACTCTGTGTTAGGACATTCTCTTACTCTTAACTCATTTGTTTATTCCATTATTGTATTGGTTTTTTCACACTTCTTCGGTTTGCACCAATCTTACAACATTCTGCCGTGTTTTGTACTTTTGATTGAACATTGATTGTCATAATTCGGGAGTGTTCTGGCCAGCTGGTACTGGTGCACTAGAGTTGGATTAATTCTTTGGAATGCTCGAGCCATCACACAACCATGATGGGCTTTCTTTTCACCCCAATGTACAGCTACAAGTTTTACGATTTTGTTAAGTTTAAAATACTGTATCATTTACTGCGGCATGGTGGCACAGCAGTGGAGTTGCTGCCTTACAGCGCTGGAGATCAAGGTTCGATCCTGTCTACAGGCACTTGTTTGTACGTTCTCCCCGTGACCTGCGTGTGTTTTCTCTGGTTTTCTCCTACACTCCAAAGACGTGCAGGTTAATTAGCTTGGTATAAATGTAAATTGTCCCCAGTATGTGTAGGGTAGTGTTAGTGTGCGGGGATCGCTGGTTAGCACGGACTTGGTGGGCCGAAGAGCCTGTTTCTGCACTATCTCTAAACTAAACACTGCATTTTGCGTTATTTTTTTACAGTGCCACTTGCCGTAAACCGATCAGAGGAGCTGCTGGCAGGCCGGTTGAGTTCACCTACAGGGATGCACTTCCCAGGAGGCCTGTACCCAAAGTCCAACCGCTGGCACAGGTCAAACCAGAGAAGAGTAAAAGCCAACGCTCTGTGCCTATCTGGATACAGATAGCAGTGCTCCTCATTGTGGCATTCTTCCTATTCCTGGTTTACCAGGCCATGGAAACAAACCAAGTGAATCCATTCCTTGTTGATCCAGATCACCCCAAGCAAATAGCTGAGAGTCAGTGAGCTGGGTAGTGCAACAAGCAAATCTATGGATATGTCCTCATCCAGGACTCGACAAACACTTTAGTTTATGTTTCAGAGTAGCGTCAGGGTTAAGACAGTTGGCCGGAGGAAATCGATCATTCTAAAAATGGTTCTTACCGAGACAGAAAAAAATAAGGACAGTCGACTGCTTTGGAAATGGACTTTTTCAGCCTCTGCACCTCAGGATCATTTGATCAAAATTTAAAACCTCAAATCTTTTGGTAAATTATTTTTCTAAATTTGAACTTTTTTTAACGAAACAAAACGATCATGGTACAATTGGAACATTCAGGGTAACAAATGTACACTGATACTTTTGCTGCATGTTTGTAGCAATCTTAAGTAGGCATCAAGGGATTGCATATGTCGATAGTAATGATAAATCTTTTGTACTTTTTTAAAATACTGTTAGGGCATTCTTTCAGCATGATTTTTTTTAAAGTAACTGATCTAGTTAATGTAGACTTTGAATTGTGTTAATCAGGTATAAAGATTAAAATAGTAGGAAGCACAATTGTAGCATAATAGGTTTGAAGATCATTGCATCTTTCAGATAATCTGGATAGAACTGTAAATTGAATCATGAGCCTTTGCATATAAGCTCTGAGACATTAGTTATGTTTTCATTGCTTCCTTTACTGTGATGTTTGATGGTAGAAAATACATTTTAACAGTTGAAAATGTCAACCTGTGAATTTTAATTTTGTATTGTCTTTTTAGATGATCTTAATGTTGGCATTGCTATATGTCCATATTGAAATAAAATGACTTGAGTATCGATAGAAATGGAATTTGTATACATCTTCCTAACAATACTTTTCTACAAACTAGTGACTAGTAGGTCGCTCACTGCCGCAGTGATATTCCACCACACTTGGGGATTTCCCCCAGTCAGTTGCTGTACCTTCTGAACCTGTTTATGTCTGGACTTCAGGCTCTCTAGTCAGGTTCAATTGGAAAATACCTCACAAATTGTGGTAGGCTATGCCTTGACCAGCATATAGAACCAAGTGTTATAAACTTACGTTTCCGCTTAAACCTACTTGTGAAGTGGTTGGGAATGTGTAATCTTACATTGGAACTTCTTTTATGCAATAAATATGGCCAGTTTGTACAGGTGGAATTGTCATGAACTGTCAATGTGTTATATTGTGATCTAGAGGAATAAATGTTTGTCAATATAAATACTTGTCTTCATTGATGAATTGCATTCCATTTTATTCCAAAAGTGGGTGATACAAAGTAGGCTAGTGGTTTGACCAGTTGATGAGTATCCATGCTCAAAAAAAGACCCTGAATATAACAAGAAGGTTTCAATGCCTTAATGTTTGAGAGCGGCTTTGCCTATATCATAGATACATAGGAAATAGGTGCAGGAGTAGGCTATTCGGCCCTTCGAGCCTGCACCGCCATTTAATATGATCATGGCTGATCATCCAACTCAGTATCCCGTACCTGCCTTCTCTCCATACCCCCTAATCCCTTTAGCCACAAGGGCCACATCTAACTCCCTCTTAAATATAGCCAATGAACTGGCCTCAACTACCTTCTGTGGCAGAGTTCCAGAGATTAACCACTCTCTGTGTGAAAAATGTTTTTCTCATCTCGGTCTTAAAGGATTTCCCCTCTATCCTTAAGCTGTGACCCCTTGTCCTGGACTTCCCCAACATCGGGAACAATCTTCCTGCATCTAGCCTGTCCAACCCCTTAAGAATGTTGTAAGTTTCTATAAGATCCCTCCTCAATCTCCTAAATTCTAGCGAGTACAAGCCGAGTCTATCCAGTCTTTCTTCATATGAAAGTCCTGACATCCCCGGAATCAGTCATGTGGGAACTAAATTCCACCTAGCTTGTTCTTGTGAAAAATGTAGGTTTTTAAATGATGCAGAACAACGGTACAGGAGGGGCCAGGCTGCTTCCAGGCCAGACCTACTACCAACACTGCCAGCCTACACGGCTTTGGACTGAGCGTAGGTGTTCAGCGAAACAATCTCCAAGTCTACGCTTGGTCTCACTGATATATAGGAACTCACAGCAGGAACAACAGATACAGTAGATGAGGTTAGAGGAGGTGCATGTAAACACTCTGCCTCACCTGAAAGGACCGTCAGTGTCTCTGGATGAAGTCGCTGGAGGAGGTATAGGGACAAGTGTTGCATCTCCTGCAGTTGCAGGGGAATGTACCTGGAGAGGGTCAATAGTCAATAGTCTATTTATTTGTCATTTGCACCCCTGGAGGTCCAAATGAAATGCCGTTTCTGCAGCCATACATTACACACAAATAGACCCCAGACACAACATAATTTACATTTTACATAAACATCCATCACATAGCTGTGATGGAAGGCCAAAAAAACTTATCTCTCCACTGCACTCTTCCCCCCCCCCCCCCCCCCCCCCCCCCCGATGTTAGAGTCAAAGTCAAAGCCCCGGCTGGCGATGGCGATTGTCCCGCGGCCATTAAAGCCACGCCGGGTGGTGCGAGGTCGCACACCGGGTCTTGGTGTTAGAGACCCCGGCGTGCGCTCGCAGAGTCCCGCGGCCATTCCAAGCCGTGCGGGGCAGTGGTGTTAGGCCCCGCTCCAGGAGCTCTTCGACCCCGCAACTCGGGCGGGAGAAGTCGCCGTTGCAGGAGCCCCGAAGAGCGGTCTCTCTCCAGGGATCCGCGGGCTCCCGGTGCCGCCGTCCGCAGACCCGCAGTAGCAGCCTCCGCATCAGCAGCAGCAGCGGCAGCAGCAGCAGCAGCAGCGGCAGCACTCCTCCACCGCTCCACCCGCTCTGGTCTCGGCCAGCTCCGCGACGGTGAGGTGAGTCGGCACCAGAGTCCCCGGCTTCTTTCGTTGGAGGCCGCTCCTCGTTGCGGCCCCAACGACAACTGAGACCCGACGAGAAAAGGTCGGGTCTCCAGTGCAGGGAGAGATTCAAAAGTTTCCCCCCCCCCCCCCCACCCCCCCCCCACACACACCCCAACATAAAATAAACAAAACTACTTAAACATAGACAAAAAATAATAAAAACGCGGACAGGCTGCAGGCCGCTGCTGACCAGAGTCGGCGCCGCCTACCGGTTTGGGTGGGAATGGATCATTTCACTGAACACTTGTGCTCAGTCCACTTTAACTTTCCATTTTCATTTTAACTTTCCATTCCCATACTGACCTTTCTGTCAAATTCTGTTCAAATTTAAATTAATTCATCAACTTAAATCCTTTAAAAAAAAAAATGCCTTTGCTATTTACCACATTTTCTGCTTCTGCTGTTATATTTTATTCATCACTTCTGTTCTATTTCCATCTTTTCCTTTCACTATGATTCATCATGATATTTCACCTTATTCTTCTGGTTTTTGTCCATTCAATAGTACTTCCATAGTAACACTTATCTAGCTTACACCTTCCTATGTTACATGGCCCTTTTAAATAAACACTGTACTCAATAAATGGATCTGCTTTCCTGTAGACACTTTTTCCATTGGTTCCATTTCCATTCCTTTTTCCAATGGTTGCCAGTATTTATGAACTGGCAAATCTTTAAATGTCATAACTTACCACAGCCTCTCATTTCTACAGAATTTGTTTGATTTATATATACAAGACACTTGTTTCAGTATTGTTTCCCTCAAACTGAATGATTATATTCTGATGACGCTACCATGTCACATATTACAATGTCTAACATGGCCTAAAACCTGCAAATACTGGGATCTGGAGCAGAAAAACACACTTCACCTGAATACAGTGTTTGAACTCGAAATGTCATCTATTGATTCCAGGCAGACCTACTCTGCAAATGCTGCCCGAACAGCTGAGATCCTCCAGCAGCTCGTTCTTTGGTCTAAAATAGCTCAATTACTTGCTGTGTGACCACAGGAGGTTGGAGTTTAAAAAAGCAAAGTGCTGGAGGAACATTTTTTTAGGCAGCATCTGTGGAAAGAAATAAAGGGGGTGGATCAAAACCTGACAAAGGTTAGTGGTGAAATTGAGTCAGATAAGGAAGGGAGGTGAAATATAAAGCTGGATGGAGCGATAGTGATGGAAATAATATTGGATGGGATGGGGGGTGGGTGGGGGAGAATTGGACTAGGGGTAGAGGAAAGGTATGAGTGTGGAGAGGGGGGAATTGCATGACATTTTGGAGTTTATTGATAATACCGTTGGGTTGCTAAGCTACCCAAGTGGAATATGAGGCACTGTTCTTCAAGTTTGTGTGTGGCAAACTGGCAGAAGAGACGACTGGATGCAGGAAGATCGGTATGGAAGTGGAAAAGGAAGTTTGCTAGCAAACAGGAGCTCTAGCGGGCCTTGGCGGACAGAAGTCGTGGGATGCCAGGACTGTCTTATGAAGAAAGACTGGATAGACTTGGTTTATACTCTCTAGAATTTAGGAGATTGAGAGGGGATCTTATAGAAACTTACAAAATTCTTAAGGGGTTGGACAGGCTAGATGCAGGAAGATTGTTCCCGAAGTTGGGGAAGTCCAGGACAAGGGGTCACAGCTTAGGGTCACAGCCGAATGGCCTACTCCTGCACCTAATTTCTATGTTTCTAAGTCAAACTCAAAAAACTGTTGGGAGGAGCCATTCTTTCATTTCTCGCCATCATCTGCTCATTCTCTGGAGCCAGACCTGACAATGTTGCATTAAACTGTCAATTACAGGTCATTAAAGTTGCCTTTGCATCCAAATAAAAATAGGCGTTGTGGATAGATCAGAAGAAGGTGGACATGGGTGGCCGAGGATATCCGAGGTGGTCCTGGATGTGTAGGTAATCTATTCTATCTCCCCCTGAAGCCCTAAAACCAATCAAATCTGCTTAACCTTACCTGCTGCCTCGAGGATATAAAGTGCTGGATGGCCCAGAACTTCTTCCAACTAAATGAGAGTAAGTCTGAGGTCATCCTTCTCGGCCCCTCGGACTCAATCAAAATGATAGCAGGCAGCCTTGGATGCCTTACCCCACTACTCAAACCTCACGTCAAAAACCTTGGCGTAATATTTGACTCAGCACTGAAATTTGACAAACAAGTAATGCCGTGGTAAAAGCTAGCTTCTTTCAGCTTCGGACGATAACTAAAATAAAACAATTCCAACACTTTGATGACCTCGAAAAGATCATCCACACATTTATCTCCTCCCGCCTAGATTACTGCAACTCTTTACACTGGCATCAGCCAATCTTCCCTGTCCTGCCTGCAACTGGTCCAAAACGCCGCAGTGAGACTCCTGACGGGCACCCGAAAAAGGGACCACATCACCCTGATCCTGGCCTCTCTCCACTGGCTCCGTGTGGGGTTCCGTATACATTTCAAGACCCTCCTCTATGTCTACAAAGCCCTCAATGGGCTTGCTCCCTCCGACATTAAAAGTCTTCTCACCGTCCACTCCACCTCCAGGTCCCTCAGATCGGCCGACTTGAGGCTGCTGAATATCCCGCGGACTAGGCATAAGCTTAGGGGCGACCGCGCCTTTGCGGTTGCAGCTCCTAGACTGTGGAACAGCATCCCCCTTCGCATCAGAACTGCCCCCTCCATCGACTCCTTTAAGTCGAGACTAAAAACTTATCTATACTCCCAAGCCCTTCCTGACGTCCACTGAGCGATGGCTATATGTATATAGGGTGATTTCACTAAAGGTCACTGGAGCGTAGATCCACACCCACGTGACCAAAAATCTCAAGTGGAGGACATTCTAGAGTTCCGGTACATGTTAGTGGATGGGAAAATACGCACTTTCCCACCCGTTAAAAACATAGAAAACGGCCAGGTTTTGATCTGCAATTTATTGTGCCAGTCGGGGTGACCGTGAGGCACAGCTACCTAGATTTACAGGGGAAAAAAAAGATAGAAACTAAGGTAAATTAAAGAGGGAGCTGAAGGTGCCAATCCAGCGGAAGTGAACAGCGGACATTTGCCGTGGAGATTTAAAGGTCCAAAATATCGGGAATTATCGCGTTTGCTCGCTGAATTTCATCAAAAGTAAGGCACTTTGGCCAACGAGAGTTGTTTTTTAAATGTGCTATAATGTGACTTGAATTGACTGTTCTGGGGGAAGGAAGGACACTGTCGCGGTCGCACTGGCCCAGGGCGTTGCAATGCCGGGTTAATTGGCTGTAAAGGCCTGGAGACCGGCTTTGCAATGTGACTGGAGAGCCCCGGAGAAGGGCATTGCAATGCCGGTTTAGCTGGCTGGGGAAGGGCATTACAATGCCGGTTTAGCTGGCTGGGGAAGGGCATTGCAATGCCGGTTTAGCTGGCTGGGGAAGGGCATTGCAATGCCGGTTTAGCTGGCTGGGGAAGGGCATTGCAATGCCGGTTTAGCTGGCTGGGGAAGGGCATTACAATGCTAGCTGCTACAGGCTGGAACGGGAGCTGCAAGGACAGGCGCAGCCCTTCCCCCTCCTCCGTCCGCGCACGCTCACATCCCACCATTCAGCTGCGGCTCCCTCCGCCCGCCGCGCTGACGTAGTGGCCGGGCGCGGTGACGTGAACGCCCGCCGTGCTGACGGTGGCGAGAGAGCGCGTGCGCGCGCGTGGCCGGGTGCCGCCATTTCGCGGCGACACTGCGGCCGCTCGGTCATGGACTCGGCTGCGCTGCTGCTCCGCCTGTCTGCGGCAAATCCCTTCAGCGCGCCCCGCTTCCAGCTGGTCGCCGACCGCGGGCCCGGTCTCAGCCGCAGCCCCGGCACCGAGCAGGCGGCCGCATCTCCCCCATGCGCTGCCCCGGTGAGCCGGCGTCTGGCCGCGGCCGCCGCCACGGGTAAGATGGCAGCGGAGCCGGGTCCGAGGGGAGGGGAGGGGAGGGGAGGGCTGGGCCGGGCCCGGTGGACGGGCGGTCTCCTCGGCGACCGAACCGGTCTCTGCCCTTGACCGAGGAACCTGTGACCTCTAACTCCAAGGTCGGGCTCCTGCTCCACCGGCCGGCAACTGGTCTCACAGAGCAATCATCCCCCAACACAGCCATTTTAGACCATCCTCCATCCCAACCTTGCTCTAATCTTCATCTCCAACCTCTCTACCCTGCTCTACCCTCCCCCAACACAGCCATCTTAGACCATCCTCCCCTCACACACTTCTCAACCCTCCTTCTACCACACTCCACCCTCCCCAATCCAAATATCTCTACTCTTCCTCCGTCTACAGCCCCCTGTATTGCTACCCTCCCCGTCCCGACCCCTCTCCATCCTTCCCCATCTTGACTCTCGCTCCACCCGTATCCATCTCGATTCTCTATTCCCCCCAATCTCAACCCCTCTCTACCCTCCCCAGTGGTGACAGAAACATATCTTTTCTCTGAACTCTCTCCACCCCCACCCTGACTCCTCTATTCCTTTCCCTAACTCACTTTCTTAACCACGTCCAGATCTCTCTATTTCTCAAGCCCCCCTACCCCGACTCTCATTCTCTCTTTTCACTGTACCCTTGCCATCGTGACCTCTATCCCCTTGCCTGGATCTCTACTGACCTGCATTTTTCCCCCTGACCTCTTTACTGCCCCGTCGTGTCACCTCCCTTCCCTCGATCCTGACCCCTCTCTAGCACCTCTCCCCCTTCTAAACCTGGCTGCCCCAGCACCATTGTTGTCTCCTTCATTCCTTTGGGCCACGGTTTCTTACAGGCTTGCTTTCATCCTGTCCTTTCCCACACAGGGGAGGAAGAGTACAGCTGCGAGTATGGCTCTGCTCGGTTCTATGCCTTGTGTGGCCTGGGTGGTATCCTCAGCTGCGGTACAACACACACAGCAGTGGTACCCTTGGATCTGGTTAAATGCAGGATTCAGGTTGGTTGTGTGGGTGATATTTAACACCACGTAGCAGGAAGATGAGGGGTGCACGTATCCAACCAGTGGAACCTGAACTGTGGAATTACACGTTCTATGGTGACTTGCCTGCTAAACTAAAATATTTAAACTAACAAGCATGGTGTGTCTTTGTTTTACTGTGCTGCAGAGGAATACAGCTGTGAATATGGCTCCGCAAAATTTTATGCTTTGTGTGGATTTGGAGGTGTGCTGAGTTGTGGTCTTACACACACTGCAGTTGTTCCATTGGATCTGGTGAAGTGTCGAATACAGGTTTGTATTTAATGTTAATATGAATCTTACATCTTTCACTGTCCCAGCTTTTACAAACCCAACATAGTCAATATATGCTGTTGGAATAAGCAGTTTATTTATTTTGAAAGTGGATTGAAGTGCATTAATGTTTTGAAGGAACTACTGAAAATTAACATGGAGGTGTAACAAAAGTTCAAGACGATAGCTGGCATTTATTGGGACGGCAAAGTAGCGCAGCGGTAAATTGGTGCCTTGCTGCACCAGAGACCCATGTTCAATCCCGAACATGGGTGCTGCCTGTACAGCATTTGTACGTTCTCCCCATAACCTGTGTAGGGTTTCTCCGTGATCTCTTCTTTCCTCCCACATTCCAAAGACATACAGGCTTGTAGGTTAATAGGCATGGTATAACTAAATTGTCAGTATGTGTAGGATAGTGTTAATGTGCGTGGTTGGCGTGGACTCGGTGGGCCGAAGGGCGCTATATCTCTAAACTAAACTAATGTTTAGCCACTATGATATAAATCCTCGATCTTATAACTTTGGGAATACAATACAAAGGTCTGATCTCTACCCACGCAAGGGCACATTGTGTTAACAGAAGATTGATTTCTGGGATGAAGGAGTTTGAAGAGAGATTAAGCAGAATGATTTGTACTCAAGCATTCAGAAGAATTGAAGTGGTCTCATTAAAACACAGTTTTTGGGGTGAGTCAGCATGCTAAGTGCAGGGTTGGTTCTGACTTGTCTTCAACCAGAGGTCACAGTATCAACATTAGGCCAATTTTGATGAAGTGAGAAGAAAGCTCTTTGCCCTGTGGCCTGTGAACCTTTGGAGTTACCTGCCCAAGGAGGCTGTGGAGCCTCGGGTCACCAAATGTATTGATGGCATCTCAATCTAGTTTTGAATATCAAGCGATGTGCAGTCAGTGTAAAGGGTCTGCTCGAGTGGGAGTGCTGAATGGCATTCTGCTGTTACCTTTGTTCTAATTTCTCCCTCTATCTCATTCCCTATTCAACATATGTTACTATCTGTGCTTTTTAAGAAGGAACTGCAGATGCTGGAAAAATCGAAGGTAGACAAAAATGTTTGAAGAAGAGCCTCGACCCGAAAAGTCACATATCCCTTCGCTCCATAGATGCAGCCTCACCTGCTGAGTTTCTCCAGCATTTTTTCTGCTTATTCTCTGTGCTGCTCTTTAACATTAATGGCACGCGATGTGAATTTTTTCAGACTGAGTCACTTGTACGTGCTCAAACCTGTCAATTTAATGGGTATTTTTTTTAATTGTGAAAAGGGAATTAAACTTTCATCATTGTTATAAAAGGATAACTTGTTTTCATTTAACTAGGTGGATCCTGGAAAATATAAAAGCATCTTCAAGGGGTTTTCTGTCACACTGAAAGAAGATGGTGTCCGTGGCCTGGGTAAGGGATGGGCCCCAACCTTCATCGGATATTCAATGCAAGGACTGTGCAAATTTGGTTTCTATGAAATCTTCAAGAATGTGTATAGTGATCTATTGAGTGAAGTAAGAAACTTTAAAAAACTTTTGAGTTTAGATGTATTCTCTGTTGTTCTGTGCCGTTACATATGAACAGGACAATGTATTTTATATGAGTGCTAATATACATGATGGTGGTGCAGGTTGTAACTTGGTGAGTTGTTAGTGTTGTGGGTACTGTACTGTAAATAGAACCAATGCACAATTCCTCTTGACCTCTACATGAACCAAGGGTGTTGGAGAGGAAACATTCACCACAGTCTGAAGGTCAGGTTAGATAGATAGATGTATAATGATGAATTGGGAAACAGCAACCCAGTGGATGCAAGCTGACAGGTACAGTTGAAAATGAGCACTTAAAAGGATAAAGAAGAGATGGGGAGATTTTGAATCTAAATGCCATATAGTCGAGGGAACGTGGTGATTAATGGGCCAGAACAGCAGTGCAGCTTTCTAAGTGCTTGGTGAATAATTATGGTACCAGAAGACAGACACTTCCAGAAAGCCGGCTAAGCAAGCCAGGTCATCTAACCTCAAGGAGCAATTGCAACTGCGCTGATAACTTACTTGTGTAGAGAGGAACTGCAGATGCTGTTTAAACAGAAGATAGGCACAAAGTGCTGGAATAACAGCGGGACAGGCAGCATCTCTGCAGAGAAGGAATCGGTGATGTTTTGGGTTGAGACCCCTTTTCAGGCTGAAGAAGGGTCTCAACCTGAAATCTCACCTATTCCTTCTCCAGAGATGTTACCTGTCCTGCTGAGTTACTCCAGCACTTTGTGTCTTATATTCAGTTTAAACAGCATCTGCAGTTCTTTCCTACACAAGTAAGTTACCAGCGCAGTTGCAATTGCTCCTTGAGGTTAGATGACCTGGCTTTCTTAGCGGGCTTGCTGGAAGTAGTTATCTGTTAGACTGGCTCGGTAAGTCGGGTTTAGTAACAGTATTTGCATTTCTGATCAGTGCCCTTGATTGCCAAATCACCTTGATTTCCATTGCACTTCTAGTCTCAACCTAATACATCCACAATTCCTTTTCCCTCAGAAGGTGATGTTGACTTGCTGGGTTTCTCCAACGGTTGGTTTATTTTTTTCCTCCAGATTCCAGCATCTGCTGTGTCTAATTTTCTGGGTGACCAGCTAGTTTCTTAAGTTTGCAGATAATTGGGAAATATGAATGTAGGTTCAATCTATATTTAATATATTTCTTTTAACATTGCAACTCCAATGATCCTGTCTGTGTGGAGCTTACACATTTGCTGTGTGGTTACTTGTTTTCCCCCAGTTCTGGTTACCTTTCCTGTGCCAGAGATATATATGTAGGTTATGGGTTATTGCAAGTCTTAACAGTCATTTGTGAGAGATTAGGCTACAGGAAAATGAGGGAGATTGGGGCTGGTGAGATTGGTGAGCTATCAACTTGATAGCTGAAGAAAAAGTTAAGAAAACTATGGAAAACTTAGGAATAATATGAGACTGCAGATCTTGAAATCAAGGACAACCAACACCGGAAGAACCCGGTCCGTCAAGCAGCACCTGTGAAGGCAAAATGTACAATTCAAAGTTTTGGGTTGAGATCAGGACTGTGAGAATGGGAAAGATTGTTAGTATGCAGCAGCACATAATGGGATGAGGCAAATGCTGTTCGGTGGAAACAGATGGGGAGGGCATGATGGGCAGATGAAACCAAGCATAGAAATGAATGAGATAACTAGATGAGTGTGGGAGGAGAAGACCAGGGGTTCATGGCACGAGGTTGTAAGCTCCCTCATCTTTCACTCCTGATTATTCTCTGCCATTTCAGTTGGCTCTAATGGAATATCACCGCCGTCACACACCCCTTCGCACTTTCAACAAGGACGATCGATTTGTGTTGCCCTATTCTTCTTGTTCCTCTCCACCCAACAATCCCCATCGTCTGACACTTTCCAAAGGAAATGAAACACCTGTCCCTGTGTCCTTTCACATTGCCACCCAGGGACCCAAACAGCTTCTCGGAGGTCCCCCAGCACCTATTCCAACCTGGGCTTCATTCAATTATCAGGATGACACCTCTTCTCCTGTGAAGACATGTATATACGAGGTGGCATTTTGCCCAGCACCTGCATTCCACAACAGCGATCTCAAACATATCGCTTCATGACATTTTAACTCTACTTCCCTTGTCCACACTAGTACTCTACCCTTTCCATTGCTATAGAAGTCGAATACAAATTGGTCAACATTTTGTAGCCCACATTGGTGGCTTACAACCCAATAGCAGGATATTAACTTTTCCTTCTTCAGGTAACCTACATACATGCACGTTCTGCCCACCTAGTCTTTCCTTGGGAAATGAAAGTGATGTGCTGCGTTAATTCATATAATGCAATTTGGAAATGTTTCTTTAGACAAGCAGAAACTTGCATCAGAAAAGGTATAATTTGCATCTCATTATAGGAAAATAGATACCTGTGGCGTACATCTTTGTATCTTGCTGCATCTGCCAGTGCTGAATTCTTTGCGGATATTGCACTTTCTCCAATGGAAGCTTGTAAGGTCCGTATTCAGACCCAACCTGGATATGCAAACACTCTAAGAGAAGCTATACCCAAAATGTATGCTGAAGAAGGAATGTGGGCGTAAGTATGGCTTGTATTCGCATTGTATTTGCCAACACATTCCTTAGATCCACCTTTGGGATGTATCTGTCTTGCTGTTCTGTATCATTCCATATGATGGGTTTTCCAGTATGGTTAGCAGGTCATCCACAACTTTCATGGTTGTATAGTCAAAGGTGCTTGAGTCATTGATGTGTGAGAATAATCTACCTGCATGTTGGCCTTGCCTGTTCCAGTGTGAATAGTCTGCGTAATGCAGGCTGTTTACTACCACTGGGACTCGGCTGATTTGCGGACATTAATTGTATAGTTAAAGTCAATTTTTGTCTTGAGGAAGACTGGAAATCAGTTTCTGCTGTACACTATCAGAAATAAATTGTGCCACATTACTGCAGGTAAATTCTCCATGTTTGAGAGGGAGTGTGTCTGAACTCAGGACATCATTATTGAGGGGCTTCTGTCTGCTGTAGAACAATGCTATCTTTTTCAAAGCCCCCACTTCCACCAATCCATGTATCTGCCATTTCCAACTTTTTTGGCAGGTTGTTCCAGATGCGGACTTCAATTTATTTTAGAGACACAGTGTGGAAACGGGGCCTTCGGCTCGATCACTATCCTGCGCACTAGGGACAATTTACCATTTGCCCTAAACTAATTAACCTACAAAACTGTACGTCTTTGGAGTGTGCGAGGAAACTGGAGCACCTGGAGAAAACCCACACAGTTCATGGGAAGAATGTACAAACTCTGTACAGACAGCACCCGTAGTCAGGATGGAACCTGGGTTTCTGGCGCTGGAAGGCTGCAACTCTACCGCTGCGCTGTCCTCTGAATGAAAAAGCTTCCTCCTGAGAGGTCCCTCTTAAATATCTCACCCAAGGCCTATGCTCTCTAGCTTTAGAATGCTCTATAGGGAAAAGACTTTGAGCGTTCATTTTATCCATGTTCCTCGTGATCTTGTACTCAAATTCTTGTATTGCAGAGGGAAAATAATCCCAACCAATTCAACCTCCCCCTATAAATCAAGCCCAAGTAACATCCTGGTGAATCTTTCAACACTCTTTCCAACTTAATGACATCCTCCCTGTATCTGAGTGACCAGAATTGCACACAGTACTTCAAGTGTTATCTCACCAACGACTGGTACAAATGCATCATGATATCCCAACCTTTGTACTCCATGCCCTTCTCAATGAAGGCAAGCTGCAAAATGCCTATTCACCACCTGTCTACCTGACTTGCCCCTTTCAGGGAACCATGCACCCGTATTTTTACATCTTTGTTCTGTCACACTCTCCAGGACTCTGGCGTTTACTGTGTCAGTCGTGTCCTCGTCTGACATACCAATGTGCATCATCTCACACTCGCCAGTTACATTTCCTTTCCTTGCCCCACCTTCCCAATTGATAATAGGCCTTGTAAAATTGGATATCCTCCGCCATTGCCTACTTTACCACAAATTTTACTCCAAACAATTACATGTTCTCCGGGTGCTCTGGTTTTCTCCCACATTCCAAAGACATAATTGGCTTGGTATAAACATAAATTGTCCCGGTTGTGTGTAGGATAGTGTTACTGTGCAGGGATTGCTGGTCGGCACGGACTCAGTGTGCCTGTTTCTGCGATGTATCTCGTCGAGTTTATTTGTCACATACACATACAAGATGTGCTGTGAAATGAAAGTGGCAATGCCTGCGAATTGTGCAAAAAACAACAGAACAGAAAAGAACAGAATCAGTATTTACATTTTAGAAAAAAATAAATAAATAAAGACACGACACAACAGTAGATTAGTAAATTAGTTCCTGGTGAGATAATAGTTAACAGTCCTGATGGCCTGTGGGAAGATACCCCATCTCATCCTCTCTGTTTTCACAGCGTGACAGTGGAGGCGCTTGCCTGACCGTAGCAGCTGGAACAGTCTGTTGCCGTACTCACCACTCTCTGCAGAGACTTCCTGTCCTGGGCAGAGATGTTCCCAAACCAGATTGAGATGTAGCCGGACAAGATGCTTTCTACAACCCCAGAGTAGAAGCACTGAAGGATCCTCAGAGAGACTCTGAATTTCCTCAGCTGCCTGAGGTGGTAAAGGCGCTGCCTTGCCTTACTCACCAGTGTGTGTTGTCCATGTCAGATCCTCTGTGATGTGGACTCCCAGGTATTTAAAGCTGCTCACCCTATCCACAGTAGTCTCATTTATCTCCAGTGGTGTGTACATCCTCGGATGTTGTGCCCTTCTAAAGTCCACAATCAGCTCCTTGGTTTTTGTGACATTCAAGAGGAGGCTGTTGTCCTGACACCAGAGTGCCAGATCAGCCACCTCCTCCCGGTAGGCCTTCTCACTGTTATCGGAGATCAGGCCCACCACCACAGTGTCATCAGCTTGATGATGGAGTTGGAGCTGAACCTGGCCACACAGTCATGTGTGTACAGGGAGTGCAGTATCTCTAAACTAAGCTGAAGAGGATATGTTGTCATGAAACATCTGTGTGGCACAGTAAAATTAGGTGCAACTCATTTGGTTCTCGTATTAGGATTCACGTATGAGGATTTTGAAATGGGCTTTGGGTTTTTCATAAATTTTAATTGTCTTCACATTTTGACCTCTTCCAGTATTGCAGGATTTGATAAATTAAAAGCTTCCCACATACATTTTGTTCAATAGATTCTACAAAGGTGTTGCTCCTCTTTGGATGAGACAGATTCCCTACACGATGATGAAGTTTGCTTGCTTTGAGCGCACAGTTGAAGCGTTATACAAACACGTGGTCCCCAAACCACGTAGTGACTGCACCAAAGGAGAGCAGCTGGTGGTGACCTTTGTTGCTGGATATATTGGTAAGAACATTCTTTGGAAACATCCAAGTATTTAAATACTACACAGAAACGTCTTAGACTTGATTGATGCATGGACATTTCACAAAAAAATGGTGAAAGATTCACAAACTACTTTCCAAGAAGTTAATTTCATCTGTTTCTGAGGCACAGAGAAAGCTTTGTTGATGAGAGTCATCTCAAGCCTTTTGGTGCTGCTGAAGTTCAGAGTCTGCATTCTGGTTGAGGTCTTGATTAAGGGAATGTCATGTTGGGTGAATGTTTAGGGCTGTTGAGTAAAGCAGGATTCTTGGGATGCTTCCATTGTGATAACATGTTCAGTTCCAGTACTTGTAAAAGTAATTTACTGGTTCCTTGACCTCTGTGGACATTTGTAACCACCTGCATATTCTTTCCAGCTGGTGTGTTTTGTGCTATCGTATCGCACCCTGCTGACTCTGTGGTTTCGGTGCTGAATAAAGAAAGTGGCAGCTCTGCTGTCCAGGTTTTGAAGAGGCTTGGACCTGTCGGTAAGCAATGTTTAGTTTAGTGATATAGCGCGGAAACGAGCCCTGGGCCTGTCGAGTCCACGCCGACCGATCGTCCCCGCACATACTAGGAACAATTTACACTTAAACCAAGCCAATTAGTTCACAAACCTGTATGTGTTTGGAGTGTAAACTTCGTATAGAAAGGATTGTCATGATTGAACCTGGATCTCTGTAAGGCCGCAACTCTATCACTGCTCCACCGTGCTGCCTTCTAGATGTTATGCCAATTTCCCGGTTCAAGGTGGTAACTGAATGTTTTGTTTTACAGGAGTGTGGAAGGGATTGGTTGCCCGTATCATCATGATCGGTACACTGACCGCCTTGCAGTGGTTTATCTACGACTCGGTGAAGGTTTACTTCAGGCTGCCTCGCCCACCACCACCCGAGATGCCAGAGTCGCTGAAGAAGAAGCTTGGAATTCAGTGAAAAACTACACAGGTGGACTTGGCCTACTCCCTGCCTGGGCCAGATATCCATTAGACATGTAAAAAAAGTTTAATTTAATATTCAAGTATCATGTCTGTAATGCCACAGTGGTGAATGCTGGCAAAGTCAGCGTGGTGTTCATCAACTCTCCATTTCTGAATAAAGAACATTAAATCCAAATTTTAAATGTGTAAAATGATCCACTTCGTTTGCAGGCTTGTTTAATACATTTAATAGAATAGATCAAAACTTTCAGTTTCAATGAAATATAAAATCTTTTCAGTCTGGAAATTTGTTAAGCAGAGCAATCTATTCGCAAACCCACAGCTATTGTATATTTGGTTCAGTCAGTAAAATATGTTTAAAGCTGCTTGGTTGTTATTGATTTGTGACTTAATTACAAAGTTAATGTGTGATGGTTTAAACTTTTTAAAGTCACCCCTTGTGCTCTCTGCAAGTGGGTAACATCCATTTTAGTAGTTGATCTATTGAAGGTTCTTGAGTCTTTGATAGGAGGTTAATATTACCAAGTAGTCTTGTGCTGCAGGCATGTAGACTTTGCTGCTGTGGATATTCTGTCAATCAAATAAAATATTTGCAAGCTTTCCAGCTGCTTAATGACCCCTCATTATGGATAAAATGGTAGTTCAGTCAAATCACTTCTGCACTGACCCTGATTCCAAATTAAACTAATCACATTTGCTGTACGTTGCCGTGTCCTTATGTCTTCTGTGTTACAGTTCGTTTCACATCAAACAAACAAAAACGCAATAAAATTAGTAATCAAGTAGTAAAATCTTTATTTCGCCAGGCGTATGTGGCAGTAAACTCTTACAGTATGTAATATACAGACCAGAGGTTCACTATCCCCACACAAAGGTGGTAATGTTCAATCAGATATTTTATACCCCAATAATCAGCGATTCAGCAATACTATCTCACAGATCATTGTACAGCCTCTGGCTTGTTAAGATTGGCAGGTTCTTTCGAGAGAGGAAGGGTTAGCCCATATATGGTCATGATGAGAAGGCTATTTTTCTGCAGATCAAGCATTTTGCTTATTTACTTTATTGATATAACCATATAACAATTACAGCACGGAACCAGGCCATCTCGGCCCTTCTAGTCCGTGCCGAACACTATTCTCCCCTAGTCCCATCTACCTGCACTCAGACCATAACCCTCCATTCCTTTCCCATCCATATAACTATCCAATTTTTTTTTAAATGATAAAATCGAACCTGCCTCCACCACCTTCACTGGAAGCTCATTCCACACAGCTACCACTCTGAGTAAAGAAGTTCCCCCTCATGTTACCCCTAAACTTCTGTCCCTTAATTCTCAAGTCATGTCCTCTTGTTTGAATCTTCCCTACTCTCAGTGGAAAAAGCTTATCTGTCAACTCTGTCTATCCCTCTCATCGTTTTAAAGACCTCTATCAAGTCCCCCCTTAACCTTCTGCGCTCCAAAGAATAAAGACCTAGATTACTCATTATATGCACATTATAATCTTATGGAGCATGGGTAGGAGCCAAGAATCTCGCTAGTGTTATGGAAGAATGGCAAAAACATCTTTGTTAGCCTTGTTAGTGTACTAGGAGGAAGGTGAAAAGCCTTTTCTGCAAGCCTTGTTGGTGTACTAGGAGGAAGGTGAAAAGCCTCTTTGCTTCTAAATCTACAGCTGAATCCATGTAACTTTTAAATCTTTTCAATTTTCCAACCTGTGTATTTGTGCATGTGGTTTAGTTTAGAGATACAGTGTGGAAACAGTCCCACCAAGTCCATGCTGACCAGCGATCCCCATACACTAACACTATCCTATACACTAGGTGCTATTTTACGATTTTACCAAAGCCAAATTAACCTACAAACTTGTACATCTTGATTCGTACAGTGTGGAAACAGGCTCTTTGGCCCAGCTTGCCCACACCAGCAAACAATATCCCAGCTACACTAGTCCCACTTGCCTGCACTTGGGACTTTGCTATTTTTAAGAGCCCTATCTAGCTCTCTTGAAAGCATCCAGAGAACCCGCCTCCACCACCCTCTGAGGCAGAGAATTCCACAGACTCACCACAAAACAAAAGTGTTTTCTCGTCTCCGTTCTAAATGGCCTACTCCTTATTCTTAAACTGTGGCCCCTGGTTCTGGACTCCCCCAACATCGGAAACATGTTTCCTGCCTCTAGCGTGTCCGAACTCTTAACTATCTTATATGTTTAATGAGATGCCCTCTCATCCTTCTAAACTCCAGATTGTACAAGCTCCATTCTCTCAGCATATGACAGTCCTGCCATCCTGGGAATTAACCTTGTAAACCTATGCTGCACTCCCTCAATAGCAAGAATGTCCTTCCTCAAACTTGGAGACCAAAACTGCACTCAATACTCCAGGTGTGGCCTCACTAGGGCTCTACAACTGCAGAAGGATCTCTTTGCTCCTATATTCGATTCCTCTTGTTATAAAGGCCAACATATAACAATTACAGCCGGAAACAAGCCATCTCGGCCCTTCTAGCCGTGCCGAACACTTATTCTCCCTAGACCTAACTTGTTCAACCTTTCTCTGTAACTTAGTTGCTGAAACCCAGGCAACATTCTAGTAAATCTCCTCTGTACTCTCTCTATTTTGTTGACATCCTTCCTATAACTAGGCGACCAAAATTGTACACCATACTCCAGAATTGGCCTCACCAATGCCCTGTACAATTTTAACATTACATCCCAACTTCTATACTCAATGCTCTGATTTATAAAGGCCTGCACACCAAAAGTTTTCTTTACCAACCTATCTACATGAGATTCCACCTTCACGCCATTCGCTTTCTTCACTGCATGCTTACTTTCATAAACTGATGTACAAGGACCCCCAGATCCCGTTGTACTTCCCCTTTTCCCAACTTGACGCCATTTAGATAGTAATCTGCTTTCCTGTTTTTGCTACCAAAGTGGATAACCTCGCATTTATCCGCATTAAACTTTATCTGCCCACTCCCCCAACCTGTCCAAGTCACCCTGCACTCTCATAGCATCCTGCTCACAGTTCACACTGCCACCCAGCTTTGTGTCAGCTGCAAATTTGCTAATGTTACTTTGAATCCCTTCATCCAAATCATTGATGTATATTGTAAATAGCTGCGTTCCCAGCACTGAGCCTTGTGGTACCCCACAAGTCACTGCCTGCCATTCTGAAAGGGACCCGTTAACCCCTACTCTTTATTTCCTGTCTGCCAACCACTTCTCTATCCATGTCAGCACTCTACTCCCAATACCATGTGCCCTAATTTTGCCCACTAATCTATGTGGGACCTTATCAAATGCTTTCTGAAAGTCCAGGTACACTACATCCACTGGCTCTCCCTTGTCCATTTCCCTAATTACATCTTCAAAAAATTCCAGAAGATTAGTCAAGCATGATTTCCCCTTCGTAAATCCATGCTGACTCGGACCTATCCTGTTACTGCTATCCAAATGTTCGGCTATCTCATCTTTTATAATTGACTGCAGCATCTTCCCCACCACCGATGTCAGGCTAACTGGTCTATAATTCCTGTTTTTTGTCTCCTGCCTTTCTTAAAAAGTGGGATAACATTGGCTACCCTCCAATCCACAGGAACTGATCCTGAGTCAGAATAGAACATTGGAAAATTATCACCAATGGATCCATAATTTCTAGAGCCACTTCCTTAAGTACCCTGGGATGCAGACCATTAGGCCCTGGTGATTTATCAGCCTTCAGTCCCATCAGTCTATCCAACACCATTTCCTGCCTAATGTGGATTTCCTTCAGTTCCTCCGTCACCCCAGATCCTCTGGCCACTACTATATCAGGAAGATCGTTTGTGTCCTCCTTAGTGAAGACAGATCCAAAGTACCTGTTCGACTCATCTGCCATTTCCTTGTTCCCCATTGTTCACCTCTAGTCCTGGCAACATCCTCGTAAATCTTTCTGAAACCTTATCAAGCTAGACAATATCTTTCAGATATAACCTTCCAGACCAGCCAACTATGCGGAACCTTGTCGAGCGCCTTACTGAAATCCAACTGCACGACATCAACAGCTTCTGCCCTCTTTTTGGTCACGTCTTCAAATAATTGTGAGTGTGGGAGAAAACCCAGGCATGATATTCTTCCGATTTAAATCGGAATTCCGATTTTTTTGTTTTTACCTGTTTGTTCATTTTTTGTGGACAAACTCAAGTCAAGTCAAGTCAAGTTTATTTGTCACATACACATACGAGATGAAAGTGGCAATGCTCGCAGACTTTTGTGCAAAAAGACAAACAACCTATAAACACAATCATAACACACATATACCTTTACATAATAAATAATGGAAGGAAAAACGTTCAGTAGAGTTAGTCCCTGGTGAGATAGGCATTTACAGTCCGAATGGCCTCTGGGAAGAAACTCCTTCTCAACCTCTCCGTTCTCACCGCATGGCAACGGAGGCGTTTGCCTGACCGTAGCAGCTGGAACAGTCCATTGCAGGGGTGGAAGGGGTCTCTCATGATATTGTTGGCTCTGGAGTTGCACCTCCTGATGTATAGTTCCTGCAGGGGGGCAAGTGAAGTTCCCATAGTGCGTTCGGCCGAATGCACTACTCTCTGCAGAGCCTTCTTGTCCTTGGCAGAGCAATTCCCATACCAGATGGTAATGTTCCCGGACAAGATGCTTTCCACCGCCGCTGCGTAGAAGCACTGGAGGATCCTCAGAGACACTCTGAATTTCCTCAATTGCCTGAGGTGGTAAAGGCGCTGCCTTGCCTTACTCACGAGTGCTGAGTCGTGTGATGCCCATGTCATATCCTTGGAGATGTGGACTCCCAGATATTTAAAACAGTTCACCCTATCCACAGGATCCCCATTTATCCTCAATGGAGTGTACGTCCTCGGATGATGTGCCCTCCTAAAGTCCACGATCAGCTCCTTTGTTTTTTTGATGTTCAAGAGGAGGCTGTTGTCCTGGCACCAGAGTGCTAGATCAGCCACCTCCTCCCGGTAGGCCTTCTCGTCGTTGTCTGAGATCAGGCCCACCACCACAGTGTCATCAGCAAACTTAATTATTGAATTGGAGCTGAACCTAGCCACACAGTCATGTGTGTACAGGGAGTACAATAGGGGGCTGAGGACGCAACCCTGGGGCGATCCTGTGCTCAGGGTGAGGGACTTCGATGTATTCCCTCCCATCTTGACTACCTGGGGCCTGGC
Organism: Leucoraja erinaceus; assembly: GCF_028641065.1. Taxonomy (NCBI): domain Eukaryota; kingdom Metazoa; phylum Chordata; class Chondrichthyes; order Rajiformes; family Rajidae; genus Leucoraja; species Leucoraja erinaceus. Next base: position 1,291,928 of record NC_073398.1, read on the forward strand.
GGTGAGAAAGTCCAGGACCCAGGCACACAGGGAGGTGTTGAGCCCCAATTCCATTAGCCTCCCGGCCAGTCTGGTGGGGACTATCGTGTTGAAGGCTGAACTGTAGTCTATGAACAGCATCCTCACGTAGCCCCCCTTCTGGCTGTCCAGATGGGAGAGAGCGGTGTGCAAGACCTGGGAGACCGCATCGTCCGTGGATCTGTTCGGACGGTATGCGAACTGCAACGGGTCCATGTTCCGAGGGAGGAAGTCGCAGATGTGTTTCTTCAACAGCCTCTCAAAGCATTTCATGACTACCGAGGTGAGGGCCACCGGACGGTAGTCATTCAGACAGGCTGGGGAGGCATTTTTTGGTACCGGTACAATGATAGGTTTTTTGAAGCAGGCAGGGACCACGGACTTGGCCAGGGAGAGGTTGAATAATGTAGTGAGCACTGGAGCTAGATGCGTAGCACAGGACTTGAGTACTCGCCCCGAGATGCCATCAGTGCCTGCAGCTTTTCTCGTGTTCACCCGTGTCAGAGCCCTCCTCACGTCGTGCTCGAACAGCGAGAATGTGTGCACATTCCTCCCTTCAGCTTCGGTAGCCAGCCCGCTGGCGGTATTGTCGATAGTCGGAAGACCTGGGGTGGTGTTGCCCCTCTTGAAACGAGCGTAAATGAGCCGGTCACTCGGAAGCCAATCAGACGCAGTATCCAAGGGGGCCAATCAACGACCAGCTTCCCTTACTGAAGCTGGAGATGGCTACAGCCAATATCATTTTTTCTGTGCTGTTTGCACACAGTGCTAGGCCAAGAGTCAAGAGAGTTTTATTGTCAAATGTCCCAGATAGGACAATGAAATTCTTACTTGCTGCAGCTCAACAGAATATGTAAACATAATACAGAACGGGAGATAAAAGTTCAAAGGTAGAAAAAAATGCTAGAGAAACTCAGCGGGTGAGGCAGCATCTATGGAGATAAGGTCCCGCATGAGAGACTGGTGACTAAAATTAGAGCATATGGTATTAGGGGTAGGGTGTTGAGATGGATAGAAAATTGGTTGGCAGACCGGAAGCAAAGAGTAGGAGTGGATGGGTCCTTTTCAGAATGGCAGGCAGTGGCAAGTGGAGTGCACCAAGGCTCGGAGTTGGGGCCGCAACTGTTTACCATATATATTAATGATTTGGAAGATGGAATTAGGAGCAACACTAGCAATTTTGCAGATGACACAAAGCTGGGTGGCAGTGTGAACTGTGAAGAGGATGTTAAGAGGTTGCAGGGTGACCTGGACAGGTTGAGTGGGCAGATGCGTGGCAGATGCAGTATAATATAGATAAATGTGAGGTTATCCACTATGGCGGCAAAAACAAGGGGGCAGATTATTATCTCAATGGGGTTAGGTTAGGTAAGGGGGAGGTACAGCGAGACCTGGGTGTCCTTGTACACCGGTCACTGAAAGTTGACGTGCAGGTACAGCAGGCAGTGAAGAAAGCTAATGGAATGTTGGCCTTCATAACAAGAGGATTTCAGTATAGGAGTAGAGAGGTTCTTCTGCTGTTGTATAGGGCTCTCGTGAGACCACACCTGGAGTATTGCGTACAGTTTTGGTCTCCTAATTTGAGGAAGGACATCGTTGTGATTGAGGCAGTGCAGCGTAGGTTCGCGAGATTGATTCCTGGGATGGCGGGACAGTCATATGAGAAAAGATTGACATAACCATATAACCATATAACAATTACAGCACGGAAACAGGCCATCTCAGCCCTTCTAGTCCGTGCCGAACACGTATTCTCCCCTAGTCCCATCTACCTGCGCTCAAACCATAACCCTCCATTCCTTTCCCGTCCATATAACTATCCAATTTATTTTTAAATGATAAAAACAAACCTGCCTCCACCACCTTCACTGGAAGCTCATTCCACACAGCCACCACTCTCTGAGTAAAGAAGTTCCCCCTCATGTTACCCCTAAACTTCTGTCCCTTAATTCTCAAGTCATTTCCCCTTGTTTGAATCTTTCCTACTCTCAGTGGGAAAAGCTTATCCACTTCAACTCTGTCTATTCCTCTCATCATCAAAGACCTCTATCAAGTCCCCCCTTAACCTTCTGCGCTCCAAAGAATAAAGTCCTAACTTGTTCAACCTTTCTCTGTAACTTAGTTGCTGAAACCCAGGCAACATTCTAGTAAATCTCCTCTGTACTCTCTCTATTTTGTTGACATCCTTCCTATAATTAGGCGACCAAAATTGTACACCATACTCCAGAATTGGCCTCATCAATGCCTTGTACAATTTTAACATTACATCCCAACTTCTATACTCAATGCTCTGATTTATAAAGGCCAGCACACCAAAAGCTTTCTTTACCACCCTATCTACATGAGATTCCACTTTCAGGGAACTGTGCACAGTTATTCACAGATCCCTCTGTTCTTCTGCATTCTTCAATTCCCTACCATTTACCATGTACGTCCTATTTTGATTTGTCCTGCCAAGATGCAGCACCTCACACTTATCAGCATTAAACTCCATCTGCCATCTTTCAGCCCACTCTTCCAACTGGCATAAATCTCTCTGTAGACTTTGAAAATCTACTTCATTATCCACAACCCCACCTATCTTAGTATCATCTGCATACTTACTAATTCAATTTACCACACCAGCATCCAGATCATTGATGTACATGACAAACAACAGTGGACCCAACACAGATCCCTGTGGCACCCCACTCGTCACTGGCCTCCAACCTGACAAACAACCATCCACCATTACTCTCTGGCATCTCCCATTCAGCCACTGTTGAATCCATCTTGCTACTCCACCATTAATACCCAACCATTGAACTTTCTTAACCAACCTTCCGTGAGGAACCTTGTCAAAGGCCTCACTGAAGTCCATATATACAACATCCACTGCTTTACCCTCATCAATTTTCCTAGAAACCTCTTCAAAAAATTCAAGAAGATTAGTCAAACATGACCTTCCAGGCACAAATCCATGTTGACTCTTCCTAATCAGACCCTGTTTATCCAGATGCTTATATATATTATCTCTAAGTATCCTTTCCATTAGTTTGCCCACCACTGACGTCAAACTAACAGGTCTATAATTGCTAGGTTTACTCTTAGACTCCTTTTTAAACAATGGAACAACATGCGCAGTACGCCAATCCTCCGGCACTATTCCCGTTTCTAATGAGATTTGAAATATTTCTGTCATAGCCCCTGCTATTTCTACACTAACTTCCCTCAATGACCTAGGGAATATCCTGTCCGGACCTGGAGACTTATCCACTTTTACATTTCTCAAAAGTGTCAGTACTTCCTCTTCTTTGAATCTCATAGTTTCCATAGCTACTCTACTTGTTTCCCTTACCTCACATAATTCAATATCCTTCTCCTTGGTGAATACCGAAGAAAAGAAATTGTTCAATATCTCCCCCATCCCTTTTGGCTCTGCAGATAGCTGTCCACTCTGTCTCTCCAATGGACCAATTTTATCCATCGTTATCCTTTTGCTATTAATATAGCTGTAGAAACCCTTTGGATTTACTTTTACCTTACTTGCCAAAGCAACCTCATATCTTATTTTAGCTTTTCCAATTTATTTCTTAAGATTCTTTTTACATTCTTTATACTCCTCAAGCACCTCATTTACTCCATGCTGCCTATAATTATTGTAGATCTCTCTTTTTCCGAACCAAGTGGCCAATTTCCCTTGAAAACCATTGCTCTTTCCAATTTTTACTATTTCCTTTAATCCGAACAGGGACATAATGTACTCTTAACATTTCACCTTTAAATGTCCTACATTTCTCTTCCACATCTTTCCCATAAAACAAACTGTCCCAATTTACTCCTTTTAAATCCTTTCGCATCTCCTCAAAGTTAGCCTTTCTCCAATCAAAAATCTCAACCCTAGGTGCAGGAGTAGGCCATTCAGCTGATCATCCACAATCAGTACCCCGTTCCTGCCATCTGCCCATATCCCCTGACAATAGACAATAGACCACTGTTTGGCCCCATGACCCCATTAGACAATCTTGGTCAGTACCGTGACCCTCGAAACAAAAATTGAAAAGTAAAACAGCCCGATTTATTAAAACATGTCCGCCAATGCTCAGTCAATGGGATTGCTGGAATTGCTTTGCACCCATCAGGAGATCTAAATAAGGACGGGTGCTCGACAGGCAGCACCTCATGTCAGCGTTGACCACGAGCCTATTGCGTGCCTTCGTTTTCAGAGTTGCCATGGTTGAGAATCCAGCCTCACAGCGATAGTTTTGACCAATAGAGTCAAGCCCCCCTTCGAAAGAACAGGACAGTCCTTCACTTTCAGCCAAAACGTGGCGAGCTCTTGTTCCATCAAGTCACTTTTGAGCTGCGCAACTTCACGAATTCGGTAAATTCGACCTTCGCAGTATCATTGATGGCATCGTCTTCAACGGAAAAAAGGTCGGACGATCCATTCATTATGAGAAAACATAGAAAATGGGTGCAGGAGGAGGCCATTCGGCCCTTCGAGCCAGCAGCGCCATTCATTGTGATCATGGCTGAACGTCCCCTATCAATAACCCGTGTCTGCCTTCTCCCCATATCCCTTGATTCCACTAGCCCATAGAGCTCTATCTAACTCTCTCTTAAATCCATCCAGTGACTTGGCCTCCACTGCCCTCTGTGGGTGAAAACTCTCTGGGTGAAAATGTTTTTTCTCAGCTCAGTCTTAAATGACCTTCCCTTTATTCTAAGACTGTGGCCCCTGGTTCTGGACTCGCCCAACATTGGGAACATTTTTCCTGCATTTAGCTTGTCCTTTTATAATTTTGTATGTTTCTATAAAATTTCCCTCATCCTTCTAAACATCCTTCTATACAAACCTAGTCTTTTCAATCTTTCATATATAACCATATAACAATTACAGCACATAAACGGGCCATCTCGACTCTTCTAGTCCGTGCCGAACACGTATTCTCCCCTAGTCCCATATACCTGCGCTCAGACCATAACCTTCCATTCCTTTCTCGTCCATATAACTATCCAATTTATTTTTAAATGATAAAAACGAACCTGCTTCCACCACCTTCACTGGAAGCTCATTCCACACAGCCACCACTCTCTGAGTAAAGAAGTTCCCCTTCATGTTACCCCTAAACTTCTGTCCCTTAATTCCCAAGTCATGTCCCCTTGTTTGCATCTTCCCTCCTCTCAGTGTGAAAAGCTTATCCACGTCAACTCTGTCTATCCCTCTCATCATTTTAAAGACCTCTATCAAGTCCCCCCTTAACCTTCTGCGCTCCAAAGAATAAAGCCCTAACTTGTTCAACCTTTCTCTGTAACTTAGTTGCTGAAACCCAGGCAACATTCTAGTAAATCTCCTCTGTACTCTCTCTATTTTGTTGACATCCTTCCTATAATTAGGCGACCAAAATTGTACCCCATATGACAGTCCCGCCATCCCAGGGATCAATCTCGTGAACCTACGCTACACTGCCTCAATCACAAGGATGTCCTACCTCAAATTAGGAGACCAAAACTGTACACAATACTCCAGATGTGGTCTCACCAGAGTCCTATATAACTGCAAAAGAACCTCTTTACTCCTATACTGAAATCCTCTTGTTATGAAGGCCAACATTCATTAGCTTTCTTCACTGCCTGCTGTACCTGCACGCCAACTTTCAGTGACTGGTGTACAAGGCCGCCCAGGTCTCACTGCACCTCCCCCTTACCTAACCTAACCCCATTGAGATAATAATCTGCCCCCTTGTTTTTGCCGCCAAAGTGCATAACCTCACATTTATCTATATTATACTGCATCTGCCACGCATCTGCCCACACTCAACCTGTCCAGGTCATCCTGCAACCTCCTAACATCCCCTTCACAGTTCACACTGCCACCAGCTTTGTGTCATCTGCAAGAGTGGTCGTCCAGTCCTGGGAAGTAAATTTTTTATGGCTTCACTAATTGCAGGATGTGGGTTGCGATCTCCTCGTGGAAGTGGCATTCAGCATCTGGCGTAGCATTCAGGAGAGTCGTCATCTCAGGGCTCCACCCCTCTCTCTCCCCGGGGAAACGCAGTTACAGGGAGGGCCGGGCCGGGGGTTGGAGCAACGTTTACAATCCTCACGCCCAGGCCAATTCACTGGATGTTTTCAAGAGAGAGTTAGATTTAGTTCTTGGGGCTAACAGCATCAAGGGATATGGGGAAAAAACAGGAGAGAGGTACTGATTTTAGATGGATAGCCATGATCATATTGAATGGCAGTGCTGGCTCGAAGGGTCGATGGCCTATTCCTGCACCTATTTTCTATGTTTCTATGCTTGAGTATATGGCAATAAAACTCCACCACTTGATTTTGAAATAGTGCCCTGAAATGGGGGGACTATGCATAAACACAACTGTAATTTCTACATGGTGAAACCAAAACGTATAAAAATGGCCTTTAATAAAAGCTGACAATGTGCACTTTAACCACATGTGATTTTTTCTATTACAAATCTCAAATTGTGGAGTACAGAGGTAAATAAATAAATGATGGGTCTTTGTCCCAAACATTATGGAGGGTGCTGTATGCTCTCCAGTTCTTGATTTCACTGAAGATAGACACAAAGTGCTGGAGTAACTCAGCGGGACAGGCAGCATCTCTGGAGAGAAGGAATGGGTGACGATTTGGATCGAGACCCTTCATCCAATTGCAACTCTAGTTCCCTCTAGTGGTGAGTTCGGAGCTGCAGGTGACACACCTCCCACATCCTCAATTAGGGATCTGAGGAAGGACATCCTTGTGATTGAGGCAGTGCAGCGTAGGTTCACGAGATTGATCCCTGGGATGGCGGGACTGTCATATGAGGAAAGATTGAAAAGACTAGGCTTGTATTCACTGGAGTTTAGAAGGATGAGGGGGAATCTTATTGAAACATATAAAATTATAAAAGGACTGGGCAAGCTAGATACAGGAACAATTTTCCCAATGTTGGGCGAGTCCAGAACCAGGGGCCACAGTCTTAGAATAAAGGGGAGGTCATTTAAGACTGAGGTGAGAAAAAAACGTTTTCACCCATAGAGTTGTGAATTTGTGGAATTCCCTGCCACAGAGGGCAGTGGAGGCCAAATCACTGGATGGATTTAAGAGAGAGTTAGATAGAGCTCTCGGGGCTAGTGGAGTCAAGGGATATGGGGAGTAGGCAGGCACGGGTTATTGATTGGGGCCGATCAGCCATGATCACAATGAATGGCGGTGCTGGCTGAATGGCCTCTTCCTGCACCTATTTTCTATGTGAATCAAGATGCTCCATCTAAGCTTGTCTCATTTGCCCACGTTTGGCCAAATCCTCAACCTTTCATTCGTGTATCTGCTCAAGTGTCTTTTAAATGTTGAAGTACCTGCTTCAACTGCCTCCTCTGGCAGCTCATTCCATATACCAGTGAGTGAAAAGTTTGTCCCTTGGGTGCTAATAAATCATGCCCTTCTCATCCTAAACGTATCTGCTTTGATTTTCGGATCAGGGTTGTGAAGGGTCCTCTCATACGCAGGGGTACAGTCTGTTTCACCTCCACCTCATTGTGGACATTGAGGCGTTACAATGCTGACAACTATATTCAGCACTCTGTATTGAGTTTAGTTTATTGCAACGTGTAGTGAGGTACAGTGAAAAGCCTTTGTTGCGTGTGAAGCAGTCAGTGTAAAGACGATGCGTGCTACTTCCCTTGTTTCGCCTCTTTTGCACCAGCTCGTGTTCTTTAGTTTGACTGGGATGTATTTATGTATGATATTATCTGATCTGATAGGACAGCAGCTTTTGACTGTACCTCAGCTGACATAACAATAATAAACCTAAACCTGATTACAGTCTGACATCAGTGGTAATAAAGTAAATGCAAACAATCACAATCACAATAATACTTTATTAGCCAAGCATGTTTTGCAACATACGAGGAATCTCATTCAGTCATACAAATAAAAAGCAACAGAACACACAAAATACATTTTAACATGAACATCCACCACAGAGACTCCACATTCCTCACTGTGATGGAAGGCGAAATAAAGTTCAATCTCATCCCTTAGTTCTCCCGCGGTCGGGGGCCTCGAGCCTCTGTTGACGGGACGATCTTGACTCCCGTAGCCAGTGGTGTTTTGGGCCCTCCACGTCGGGGCATCAGCTCCTGCATCGGGGGATGTCAGCTCCCCCACGCCGGAGATCGAACCCCACGTCGGGGCTGGTCGAGTCTCTGCGCTGGTTGGAGCTCCCGACTAGCCTCTCCCGACTGCGAGCTCTCGATGATAAGTCCCAGGCAAGGGATCGGCTTCGATATTAAGTCCGCGCCCCGCGGTGGGGCCCAAGGTCAGTACGAGGAGGCCTCCAGCTCCATCGATGATAGGCCGCAGAGCGACCAGAGACACGACCCGGAAACATGCGGCAAAGAAACTGAAAAAAAAAGTTTCCCCCAACACCCCCCCCTCCCCCCACATAAACAAAACCAGAGAACATTTACACAAACTTATAAAACACAATAAAAAATTTTAAAAGATGATAAAAGAGCGGGGCTGCCAATCGTTTTCGTGCGGTTCCCGTAGGTTGCAGGTAGTGGAAGCAGGTAGGGAGACTGACAAAAACCACTGGGAACCGCACGGAAACCTTGCATGGGGCGCAAAGTCTACAGAGGTTTCCGTTCAGGTTTCCTAAGTGGGACAGGGGTATTAGGATAACATGTTGAGATAACGTACCCGGATGTTGGGCAACTGGGATATCCTGCAGGCTTTGGCAGACCGAACATAAGTGTCGTCGATTCTAGACGAGATTAGAAGAGGTACATGTGAACCTTTGTCTCATCTAGAAGGATTGTCGGGGACCCTGGACAGAGTCGAGGGATGAGGTATAGGGACAGGTGTTGCATCTCCTGCGGTTTCAGGCAAAGGTACCTGGGGAGGGGGTGGTTTGTGTGGGAAGGGATGAGTTAACCAAGGAGTTGCGGAGAAAGCGGTCTCTGAGGAAGGTGGAAAGGGGCGGTGATGGGAAGATGTGACTAGTGGTGGGATCCCGTTGGAGGTGGCGAAGATATTGGAGGATGCTGAGATTGGTGGGGTGAAAGGTGAAAACCAGCGAGACTCTGTCCCAGTTTTGACTAGGGGGAGGGGGGGAGCAAGAACAGATCTACGGGACACAGGAGACACGTGCGAGGGCCTCATCTATGACAGAAGAGGGAAACCCACGTTCACTAATGAATTAGAGACACGGTGGGGCAGGTGGGCAGCACGGTGACGCAGCGGTAGAGTTGCAGCCATACAGCGCTTGCAGCACCAGAGACGGAGGTTCGGTCCCGACTACGGGTGCTGTCTGTACGGAGTTTGCCCGTGACTGCATGGGTTTTCTCGGACATCTTAGGTTTCCTCCCACATTCCAAAGACGTACAGGTTTGTAGGTCATAGAGCCATAGTGTGATACTGTGTGGAAACAGGCCCTTTGGCCCAACTTGCCCACGCATGTCCCAGCTACACTAGTCCGACCTGCCTGCGCTTGGTCCATATCCCTCTAAACCTGTCCTAACCATGTACCTGTCTAAACGTTGCAAGTACCTGCTGCAACTACCTCATCTGGCAGCTTGTTCCATACACCCACCACCCTTTATGTGAAAAAGGTACCCCTCAAATTCCTATTAAATCTTTTCCCCTTCACCTTGAACCTATATCCTCTGGTCCTTGATTCCCCTACTCTGGGCTCGCATCTACCTGATCTATTCCTCTAATGATTTTGTACACCTCAGATCAAATCAATCAAATCAACCTTTATTATCATCTTGTAAAGCAACAGATGTACAGTGCAAAATGAGAAGATGTTTCCCAGGGAATACCGGAGCATCGCACATGAAACTTAAACATTTCACACATGATAACAATAAAAAACAATCCAGTCCTTGATGAAACAGTATAAATAGTTAAAAGCGGATAAAACAGCAACATTAAAATACAGTAAAACCGATCATTAAAATGTCCAGGGCAGCTGATTGTAGTGGCCAGTGCCAGAGTTATTAAAATGTCAGGAAGCTGTTTAGCAGTCTTGTAGTCCGGGCTTTGATGCTACGGTATCTCTTGCCTGATGGCAGGAGATCCAGGTGTGTGTGGAGGGGGTGCAGTTTGTCCTTAGCTATTCTCAGAGCTTTTTACGATCACCGCTCATCCTCCTGCACTCCATGGAATAGAGACCCAGTCTACTCAACCTCTCTCTATGGCTCAGATCCTCAAGTCCTGGCAACATCATCGTAAATCTTCTCTGAACCCTTTCAAGCTTGACAATATCTTTCCTTTAACATGGTGCCCAGAATTGAACACAATATTCTAAATGCTGTCTCACCAATGTCTTACTTAACTGCAACATGACTTCCCAACGTATATTCTATACTCTGACTGAAGAAGGCCAAAGTGCCAAAAGTATTTTTGACCACCTTATCTACCTGCGACTCGACCTTCAAGGAACCATGCACCTTCACTGTGTAGGTCCTGCCCTTGTTAGACATCCCCAAATGCAACATCTCACATTTCTCTGTATTAAATTCCATTAACCGTTCCACTGCCCACCTGGCCGATCAATCTAGGTCCTGCTGCAATTTTCACAACCATCTTCACTATCTGCAAAACCACCCACTTCTGTATCATCAGCAAACTTGCTAATCTTGCCCTTTATGTTCTCATCCAAATCATTGATGTAGATGACAAACACTAACAGACCCAGCACCGAACCCTGAGGCACACCACTAGTCACAGGCATCCAGTCGGAGAAGCAACCTCTGCTTCCTTTCATGGAGCCAATTTGCTATTGGGGGTAGGGTGTTGACATGGATAGAAAATTGGTTGGCAGACAGGAAGCAAGGAGTAGGAGTGAGCGGGTCCTTTTCAGAATGGCAGGCAGTGGCGAGTGGAATGCCGCAAGGCTCGGTGTATGGGCCGCAACTGTTTACCATATATATTAATTATTTGGAAGAGGGAATTAGGAGCAACACTAGCAAGTTTGCGGATGACACAAAGCTGGGTGGCAGTGTGAACTGTGAAGAGGATGTTTGGAGGTTGCAGGGTGACCTGGACAGGTTGGGTGTGGGCAGATGCGTGGCAGATGCAGTATAATATAGATAAATGTGAGGTTATCCACTTTGGCGACAAAAACAAGGGGGCAGATTATTATCTCAATGGGGTTAGGTTAGGTAAGGGGGAGGGTGCAGCGAGACCTGGGCGTCCTTGTACACCAGTCACTGAAAGTTGGCGTGCAGGTACAGCAGGCTACATCTTGCAGGACAAATCAAAATAGGACGTACATGGTAAATGGTAGGGAATTGAAGAATGTAGGTGAACAGAAGGATCTGGGAATAACTGTGCACAGTTCCCTGAAAGTGGAATCTCATGTAGATAGGGTGGTAAAGAAAGCTTTTGGTGTGCTGGCCTTTATAAATCAGAGCATTGAGTATAGAAGTTAGGATGTAATGTTAAAATTGTACAAGGCATTGGTGAGGCCAATTCTGGAGTATGGTGTACAATTTTGGTCACCTAATTATAGGAAGGATGTCAACAAAATAGAGAGAGTACAGAGGAGATTTACTAGAATGTTGCCTGGGTTTCAGCAACTAAGTTACAGAGAAAGGTTGAACAAGTTAGGGCTTTATTCTTTGGAGCGCAGAAGGTTAAGGGGGGACTTGATAGAGGTTTTTAAAATGATGAGAGGGATAGACAGAGTTGGCGTGGAACAGCTTTTCCCACTGAGAGTAGGGAAGATTCAAACAAGGGGACATGACTTGAGAATTATGGGACTGAAGTTTAGGGGTAACATGAGGGGGAACTTCTTTACTCAGAGAGTGGTAGCTGTGTGGAATGAGCTTCCAGTGAAGGAGGTGGAGGCAGGTTCGTTTTTATCATTTAAAAATAAATTGGATAGTTATATGGATGGGAAGGGAATGGAGGGTTATGGTCTGAGCGCAGGTATATGGGACTAGGGGAGATTATGTGTTCGGCACGGACTAGAAGGGTCGAGATGGCCTGTTTCCGTGCTGTAATTGTTATATGGTTAGCAGGCAGTGAAGAAAGCTAATGGAATGTTGGCCTTCATAACAAGAGGATTTCAGTACAGGAGTAAAGAGGTTCTTCTGCAGTTGTATAGGGCTCTGGTAAGACCACATCTGGAGTATTGTGTTCAAGAAGGAACTGCAGATGCTGGAAGATCGAAGGTACACAAAAATGCTGGAGAAACTCGGCGCGTGCAGCAACATCTATGGAGCGAAGGAAAGTCTTGGTCTCCTAATTTGAGGAAGGACATTCTTGTTACTGAGGCAGTGCAGCGTAGGTTCACGAGATTGATCCCTGGGATGGCGGGACTGTCATATGAGGAAAGATTGAAAAGACTAGGCTTGTATTCACTGGAGTTTAGAAGGATGAGGGGGTATCTTATAGAAACATATAAAATTATAAAAGGTCCCTGGGCAAGCTAGATGCAGGAAAAAATGTCCCAATGTTGGGTGAGTCCAGAGCCAGGAGCCACAGTCTCAGAATAAAGGGGAGGCCATTTAAGACCGAGGTGAGAAAAAACTTTTTCACCCAGAGAGTAGTGAATTTGTGGAATTCCCTGCCACAGAGGGCAGTGGAGGCCAATTCACTGGATGGATTTAAGAGAGTTAGGTAAAGCTCTAGGGACTAGTGGAATCAAGTGATATGTGGAGCAGGCAGGCACGGGTTCTTGATTGGTGACAATCAGCCACGATCGCAATGAATGGCGGTGCTTGCTCGAAGGGCCGAATGGCCTCCTCCTGCACCTATTTTCTATGTTTCTATGATCCCATGCGATCTAACCTACCAGATTAATTAGCTACTTGGTATAATTGTCCCTAGTTTGTGTAGATAGTGTCGCTGGTCGGTGCGGACTGTTTCCGTACTGTATCTCTAAACTAAACTAAACTAAATTCCTGGTATGGAACACCTCATTTTGGGAGCATATATATCGGTGACGGGGGAATTGAGAGAAAGGAGTAGCATCTTTGCAAGAGGCAGGGTGGAAAGTCATTAGGTTTGTAATAGACATCAGTCAATAGTCTATCTCCGAGGATGGTGACAGAGATCGAGAAACGGTAGGGAGGTATCCAAGATAGTACAGATTTATTTCAGGATGGAAGTTTGTGATGACGTTAATGAGTTCTGCAGGAGGCAGCCCCAATGCAGTCGTCGATGGAACGGAGATCAGAGACCGGGCCAGCCTACGCCTGGAACAGGGATTGGTCATCGTACTCTACACCAGTGGTTCCCAACCTTTGGTTTGGAGAAAGTGGATGGTGTCAAAGGAGAGGATGTTAAGGGTGAGGACAAGTTCCGCTAGGCGAAGGAGAATGGGATATTGGTTGGGTCTTTGTTCAAGGAAGAAAAAGAGGGTCTAGGACCTTCTGATGGGGGAATAGAGAGAGGAGTAGAGTGACTGAATGTCCATGGAAAGATAAGCGAATGTGGGGCCTGGAAACTGAACGTTATTAAAGAGTTGAAGTGCGGGTGAGGTAGGTGGGAAGACATTGGATGATGGTGGGCAGGAATTGAAGTTGGACAAAGGTGGGAAAGGATCATCTTGAACGTCGATGGGAAGAATAAAGACTTTGTTGGGCAGAATATCCTGTCCAACTAATTTAACTGAATGTTTTGAAGGGACAACATAATACCCTTGTTGAGGGCACGTCCACGTGAGATGTCGTTTATACGGACTTCAGGAAGTCACCTGACAAGGTCCCTCAGTGACGTGTGGTCCAAAGTTTTACAACCTATGGGATCCCAAGAAGAAGTTTGGCAAATTGGATCAGTTCTATCTTGGTGAAAGGAGAGAGGGTAATGGTGGTAGGTTAGTTTTGTGGTTGGAAGCCTGAGTCCAGGGGTCTTCCAGTGGCGACAGGCACACAATACTGGAGTAACTCAGTGGGCCGGGAAACATCTCTGGAGAAAAGGAATGGGTGATGCTTTGGGTCGAGATCCTTCTTCAGACTCGATCCGAAACGTCACCAATTCCTTTTCTCCAGGGATGCTGCCTGACCCGCTGAGCTACCCAGCATTTTGTGTCTATCTTCGGTATAGTTCCTTCCTACATATTTTGTCTATCACTGGGGTTGGCACTGAGATCCTTGTTGTGTGTCCTGTACATTAACAAATTGGATGTGAACATAGGATGAACAAATATTCCTGAAGGTGGCAGCACAGGTAAAGAAGTAAAATGTTTGTAAAATACAGGCCGTGTGCAGGTAACAATAAAGTTATCTTCCCAAGAACTGTCTAAAAAGTCAGGAACATCCTGTTTCCAAAGTAACCCATATTATATAATTATACTTACACTTGCTATAATTCTTTTATTTCATTGTATAAGCACCATAACACTTTGTAAAAACTAAACCAAAGTATATATATTATGTACAGTTATTAAAGAATACTGTGAAACATTATATTAATTAGTATTAGCTTGATAAATGCATGGGGGCATTTAGCTTGTTGGATTTCTGTTAGTCAGGTCATGTGTAACGCGGGGAGCTGCTGACAACAGAAAACAGAATTTCAGGCTAGGGAGTTTCTGGAATAACTTGGAGACACAAGGAACTGCAGATGTTGTCATTTTGTGTAGAATGTTGTGTTCTTTAATGGTGAGTCCAATGTTGTGTAGAACACAAAATGCTGGAGTAAATCAGGAGGTCATGGTAAGTCATATTTTGGGTTAACCATATAACCATGTAACAATTACAGCACGGAAACAGGCCATCTCGGCCCTACAAGTCCGTGCTGAACAACTTTTTTTTTTTCCCCTTAGTCCCACCTGCCTGCACTCATACCATAACCCTCCATTCCCTTCTCATCCATATGCCTATCCAATTTATTTTTAAATGATACCAACGAACCTGCCTCCACCACTTCCACTGGAAGCTCATTCCACACCGCTACCACTCTCTGAGTAAAGTAGTTCCCCCTCATATTACCCCTAAACTTCTGTCCCTTAATTCTGAAGTCATGTCCTCTTGTTTGAATCTTCCCTATTCTCAAAGGGAAAAGCTTGTCCACATCAACTCTGTCTATCCCTCTCATCATTTTAAAGACCTCTATCAGGTCCCCCCTTAACCTTCTGCGCTCCAGAGAATAAAGACCTAACTTATTGGGTTGGGGGCCTTTTAGTTTAGTTTAGAGATATAGCATGGAAACAGGCCCTTTGGCCCACCGAGTCCGCGCCAGCCAGCCATCCCCACACACAATCACTATCCTACACACACTAGGGACAATTTACACTTTTGCCAAAGTCAACTAGCCTACAAATCTGTACGTCTTTGGAGTGTGGGATGATACTGTAGCACCCAGAGAAGACCCAGGCAGGTCATGGGGAGAACGTACAAACTCCTTGCATATAATACGTAGTCTGGATGGAACCTGGGTCTCTGGCGCTGTAAGTCAACAACTCTGCTGCTGCACCACCTTCAGATTGAAAACAAAAACAATATTACTCCAATGTAGAAACAAGGAATGGCAGATGCAGGTTTACACAAAAGGACACGGTGACATAGTGGTAGTGCTGCTGCCTTACCGCACTTGCAGCTCCGGAGACCCAGGTTCGATTCAGACTACAGGTGCTGTATGTACGGAGTTTGCATGGTCTCTTCATGAACGCATGGGTTTTCTCCGAGATCTCCTGTTTCCTCCCGCACTCCAAAGATGTACAGACGGAGGCTAATTGGCTTTGTGTACGTGTAAATTGTCCCTGGCGTATGTAGGATAATGTTAATGTGGGGGGATCGCTGGTCGGTACGGACTCGGTGGGCTAATGGGCCTGTTTCTGCACTGTATCAAAGTGTTGGAGTAATGCAGCTGTTCAGACCTGTCTCTGGAGAACATGGACAGGTGACGAAGGCAGTGATTGTGCCTGACCTGCTGAATTACCTCAGAACTATGACTAACATATCCCTTGTTTCCGTTAGCCCTAAGAACTATATCCAACTCTCTCTTGAATACAATGAGGCAGGGATGTTTTAGAAACATTTAGACAGGTACATGGATAGGACAGGTTTAGAGGGACATGGGCCAAAAGCAGGCAGGTGGGCCGAGTGTTGCTGGGATATGTCGGCCAGTTGTGGGCAAGTTGGGCCGAAGGGCCTGTTTCCACACTGTAAGACTGTGACTCTAAATGATATGCTGATTGAGCGGTTTTCAAGGAGAAACAAAGAACTACAGATATAACCATATAACCATATAACAATTACAGCACGGAAACAGGCCATCTCGGCCCTACAAGTCCGTGCCGAACAACTTTTTTCCCCTTAGTCCCACCTGCCTGCACTCATACCATAACCCTCCATTCCCTTCTCATCCATATGCCTATCCAATTTATTTTTAAATGATACCAATGAACCTGCCTCCACCACTTCCACTGGAAGCTCATTCCACACCGCTACCACTCTCTGAGTAAAGAAGTTCCCCCTCATATTGCCCCTAAACTTCTGTCCCTTAATTCTGAAGTCATGTCCTCTTGTTTGAATCTTCCCTATTCTCAAAGGGAAAAGCTTGTCCATGTTGGTTAATGCACGAAAAGTCACAAAGTGCTGGAGTAACTCAGCAGATCAGGCAGTATCTCTGGAGAACGCGGATAGGTGACGCTTCTGCTTGAGACAGACAGGGTAGACATAAGAAGTATCGAGTAAGAGAATCGAGAACCAAAGGACATAGGTTTAAGGTGAGGGAGGGGAAGGCTTAATGGGGACAGACGGCTGTGGAGGCCAAGTCAATGGATATTGTTAAGGCAGTGATAGATAGATTTTACTTCGGAGTCACGTGAGTGATTCCGTGAAGACCCCAGCGCAGTGCGCATGTGCGGCATAATCGCACAGCTGTGCAGAACGCGGCCAGCGGGAGTCGGCAGCTCCCGCATCCAAGGAACGTGAGGTAAGTACTTACCTTAATCGGGCCTTGTGGTTTTTGCTCCAGGGGGAGCAAAGTAGAGAGGCAGCGGCCCCCGTTTCGACTCCAGCGAAGGAGCCGACAGTGGAGGGGGAAAGGCGCTAACGGGACCGCACAGGCTGCGGACCGCTGCAGGGAGCTGCGCTATGCCGGTCCGCTGAACAGCTGTTTGGTGAACAGCAGCGGACCGGCGGGAAGTTTAAAAACCCGACCGGCAGCCCTGCAGACTCCTGACAAGGAGAATCGCCGCCCGGGAACCGCTACAATGCCGCCTGAAAAACGGCAGGCAGCCTCTACATACAGGTAAGACAAAAATCTTCCCAATTTAACAGGTTCTACAGGAGCCAACTTCCTCCAAAACTGGAACAGGTTGGAGACAGCAAAAATAAGTATGTCTGTCTCCCCAAGCCAGAAGAGGTCATGGAGTTCACCTCCAGGGAAAAAAGGGGCACTGGCTGAATGCCAAGGGAGCTGACACTCCTACCCCAGTGCTATTGCACTAGCCATCTCCCTGGACGAGGGATTGATGCAACAGCGGAGTTTGAGCTATGCCTCCTCCAATTTATAGCACACCCTTTTGCTCCCTCTTTTGAGGCTAGCTAAGGAGGCCAGGGCTGGGCTGGCTTAAACGCTGGGCAGGCGGACGAGAACAGCAGTATGCCAGGGGAGCAGGATCAGGAAGAGCTACTGGGTGTCGGGGGCTACTACATGGCTCCTCCACGCGACCATCTTCCCAACAAAGCCCTGCAGGAGCAGGCCTTTCTAGAAGCAAATCCGCAGGCAGCTGGGTCAGCAGACTCGCAGACAAGCAGCGAATTCTGAAGCTCCTAACAGAAGGGTCAAGATGTTACCGCCTTTGCTCGTTTTTCCACGGATCATACTCACCTGGCAGGCGAGACGCCATGATCACCAAGGTGGTTCTCCCAGGATGAGACTATCCCGTTGCACTACCAGGGTGCTGACGCCTAAGATGTTCCCAAATTTGGGATACTCGACTGAACAATGGTGCATATAGACCTGCCCGCAACCCCAAACATACGGGGCTATGCAAACCGCTGCTGCGGGAAGAGTGGCAGCTAAACCTGTGCGCCTCATGAGGGCAGGCCATGGAACGAGCAGGACATCGCATCCAACACCCAGCTGGCAGCACCCCTCGGCATCCACCAGCAATATCAAACAAGGACTGGTGAAAGCCTGGCGACCGCTTCACATTACCCCCAAAGTTCTTTTAGAAAGGGGCCCAGAGCGGAGCCGTGGGAAAATGCGCCGCCCCACCGACAGCACCAGCATACCAGCAAACTAGGCCTTCATGAAAAAACAATAAACATGGAGGTAGGTGGTCTGGTTCCTCCCAGTCTACACTAAATAAGGGTGTTCTACTAACTGCGGGGGGGGCATTTACACTTGTTGATAAAGCATGGGATGCTGTCACAAATAACTAAAAATATACTCAACAGTATTAGAGGATAAAAACGAATTCAAATTGGGCATATTACTGCCAGTTCAGCAATGCGCCCAAAGGGCATTTTCTCCCTCTAAGAAAAGAGAAGTGAGAAGGTCAAGCTGAACTAGAAAGGCTCATTACTAAACGGATCATGGGAGTAAACATGAACCATTGGAATTTGTATCGAATATATTCACCAAAACTACAAAAGATGGTGAATGTAGCATCATCATTGATCTAATATCACTAAATAAATCTGTTGAGTATATACACTTTAAGATGGAGACGGGTTTTTGTCACTGCCAGACATCTGATCTCCCAAGGATACCTATGGGGAGCATTGATATGGAAGATGCTAACTATCTTATACCCATACACTAGGATCATTATAGATACCTAAAAATTTTTACCTGGATAATGGATATCCCGGTTAGGGCAACCATGGGAGCATAGAGCATTCCCTATGGTCTAACCTCAGCCCTAAACTACTATAAATATTTAAAAAATGGCCATGAAAATATTAAGAAAACAAGCATAATCATGGCATATATTGGATGATATCCTCATATTAGGGGAAACAAAGGAATTAGCTGTGGCAGCAGTTCTAGCTACGAAACAGCTCTCTAAAGCTCTGAGGTTTATCCCACGCCCAGATATACCAGAATTGAAGCGTTAACTACCAAGGATTATCTGGGCTTCAATAATAATTCCGTCCATATGACTGTTACTTTGCCTAGGTTTGGGTCACTATAATCAAATCATGAATGTACCCACTGAAGCTATATCACACTTACGGTGGTGGGCAGACATATATTTGGCATAGTTTTCAGCCCTATTATCATCACCAATCCCAACTTGGTTATTAAAAACCGATGCCAGTACTTTAGGCTGGGGAGCAACTAAACTCCATATCCAGCACAGGTAACAGATGGACCAATTCACAAACATCGTTACTACACATACCGGGCATCAACTACTTGAGATTGGTGATCGCCTATTGGGCTAAAAAACTTATGCATTTCAAATGCAGCATGTACATATGTGGTTACGGATTGATAATACTATGGTGGTGGCTTATATCAACCATATGGGGAGCATAATAATCATTATTGTGCAACAAATCGGTCA
The DNA here is from genome assembly GCF_028641065.1 of Leucoraja erinaceus. NCBI lineage: Eukaryota > Metazoa > Chordata > Chondrichthyes > Rajiformes > Rajidae > Leucoraja > Leucoraja erinaceus. The sequence continues at coordinate 1,311,417 of NC_073398.1, forward strand.
AACAAATCTGGCAATGGTGTGTCAAAAGACATTTTAACTATCAGCTGCCTATGTCCTAGGAAGCTAGAACACAGTGGGAGACACCATGTCACGGGGTAAAATTTATGATTACATTGAATAGATGTCAAACCCAAAATATCTGCTAAAGGTATTAAGCAGTTTGAAAGCCAGATATCAATTTGGTTGCACAAGACGGAATCACCAGTAACCTATGTATGTGACTTAGGAACCAGATTAGAGGCAGCAGCGATAGATGCCTACACGCTGGAAGGGGGAATTTCTGCTTTGCCTTCCTCCCTTCTGCCTCATCAGACGGGCACTTCGCAATACAGATGGGATCTGTCTCCGAGGTATTGAACGTGCCCGACCGGCCTACACAGCCATGGTTCCCAGTTCATCACGACACGGTGGGCGAGTCACCTATGGATTTCCCTAGTGGACCATGGTTGCTGACTCAACCCAGTATCAGGCACAAGCCACCCATGCCAGGGAAACATCAAACTCCTGGGTGCAGGTTTTGAATAGACCTTACCAGGGACTGGGACTATCCAAAGGAACCATTACCACCATGTCAGCATCCCTGCGAACAGTCACTAAAAGCTAACATGGGTAAAATACTGCCACGACGCAGGGACAACGAACTATTCAACCACTGACGTATTGGAGTTCCTGGAACATCTACACCATGACTATAAGGTGAGTTACAGTGCCGTAAATACAGCATGGAGCGCCTTATCTGCTTATCTAAAACAGCATGTCAGCAGAGCATGGGATCCCATATCTCAGAGAATGGCACCAGCCAGATCCCTCAGCTTGCTCAATCTATGTTAAAAACGCTCATGCTTATGGCTCTCGTACACGCTCACAGAGTCCAGTCACTCCATAAGACTAGACTGGATAACATGGTGATTACCCCAGACGCATCACGTTCATATTCTAGGTCTGGTAAATCTAACTCGCAGGTATATGGGACTAGGCGAGATTATGAGTTCGGCACGGACTAGTAGGGTCGAGATCGCCTGTGTTTTCCGTGCTGTAATCGTTATATGGCTATATGGACCAGGAACGCCCAATTAACTGGTGGGATTCCGGGCCTACCCACCAGAGTCCAGGTTGAGTGTGGTGACCCATCTACTACTATATATAGACACAACCCACAATCTTAGAGGGAGAGGAAAGCCTATGGGTCAACCACAGAAACCCCAAGACGGGGTACGAGCCAAACCACTCCAAGGTGGCTCAAACAGGTACTGAAAGCTGCCGGAATAGATAATAATACATTTTAATCCCATTCCACTAGGGCAGCATTGGTATCAGCGGCTGAACGAATGGACATCCCGGTTGACCACATTCTCAATACGGCAGAATGGTCAAGGGAACGACGTTCAGAACATTTTTATTATAAACCGTTGATAAACCTGATTTAATTGCAGGAAGAATATTACAAACTGCAATATTAATTTAAGCTCAGGGGAGCTCTTTATGTTGTTATTGTTAACAAATACTTTTCTGTTTCTTTTGAAAGCAGATCCACTGGTTGATTACGATAACACTTCCTCCCTCAAAAACTTCGGCAGTGAGTGAAATAAAAACTGTTACACGGTTTGAAATCACAGACTTTGAAGTCTTCACGGAATCACTCACGTGACTCCGAAGTAAAATAGTAAGATTAAACGAGTACTTACCAGTATGAAGTTTGATCTGTATTTTATGAGGAGTTACGGTGAGGTATTACGTGCCCGCCGCTCCCACCCTCAATATATAGATCAAACTAATAAACTGATGTCTCATGATCTTTACTATCTTACTTCAAATATTGTGTCTATCCTGTGATTTCACACCGCTGCTTCGAAGTATGCCGCACATGCGCACTGCGCTGGGGTCTTCACGTAATACCTCACCGTAACTCCTCATAAAATACAGATCAAACTTCATACTGGTAAGTACTCGTTTAATCTTACTATTCTTGATTATTACGGGTGTCAGAGGTATCGGGGTTACGGGGAGAAGGCAGGAGAATGGGGTTGAGAGGGAGAGATAGATCAGCCATGAATGAATGATGATAGGCCGAATGGCCTAATTCTGCTCCTATCACTTATGATCTTTGTGTCCTTTAATGGTGAGTCCAATGTTATGTAGAGTTCCAGTCACCATACATCTGATTGCTCTGCAGAGGACATTGCCTGAGATGGAGTGTTTCAGATAGGAGTAGTGAAGTGTAAGGCAAATCACATGAAAAGCGGCATGCACGGTCAGTATTAGCAAGAAATTTAAAGGAAATTAGCAAAACATTTAAAGGAAAAATGGCAGAAGGTATTTAATCCGAGCTAGTGTTAGGTATTGCACTTTGGGAGGTCAAATGTAAGGAGGAGATGTACAATTAATGGCAACTCCCTTAACAGCATTGTAGAAACAAGGAACTGCAGATGCTGGTTTACCAAGGTGCGTCACAAAATGCTGGAGTAACAGCGGGTCAGGCAGCATCCTTGGATGTATGTATATGTATAGGTGACACCCCCCCCCCCCCCTGATGTCAGTCTGAAGAAGGGTCTCGACCCGAAACGTCACCCATTCCTTCTCTCCAGAGATGCTGCCTGGCCCACTGAGTTACTCCAACATTTTGTGTCTCTCTTTGGTTTAAACTAGCATCTGCAGTTCCTTCATACACATGGACAGGTGACGTTTTGGGTTTGGACCCGTCATCAGACTGATTAGCTAGTGAGAGGTTAGACAGACTTGGATTGTTTTTTTCTGGAACGCTGGAGGTTGGGGAAACCTGATAGAAGTATATACACTTATGAGGGGTATAGATCGGGCACAGTCAGAACCTTTTTCACAGGATGGGAATATCAAGAGTATTCCCTTTATCATGTATCTGTACATTGTTAACGGCTCGATTGTAATCATATATTGTCTTTTCACTCACTGGTTAGCACGCAACAAAAGCTTTTCACTGTACCTCGGTACATGTGACAATAAACTAGCCTCAAACTCAAAATTAAACTGAACTTCCTTTAAGGTGAGAGGAGCTAAGTTTAAAGGAGATGTGAGGGGGTAATTTTTCACAGAGAAGTTGGCGGGTGCCTGGAAAGCACCAGGGGTGGTGGTGGAGGAGGCAGATACAACAGTGGCATCTAAGAGACTTTTGGATAGGCAAGGAATGAAGGGATGTGGAGTATGTGCAGGGAGATAAGAGATGGTATTGACATGATGTTCGGCAAGACATTGTAGGCTGAAGGACCTGTTTAGGCTTGTATTCACTGGAGTTTAGAAGAATGAGAGGGGATCTTATGGAAACATATAAAATTACTAGACTAAGTGGGACCCGTTGGGTCCCAGCATCACACGGGAGGGCTGGTCACCAACGCAATATTCCACCTCTCCACCAATTCCAATATTGCTCGCCAGTGGGGGGGGGCTGTCTGTTGCGCTAGTATGGGTGTTGCGGGCCGAAGGTACTGGTTTCCAGAGGGCTAGTATAGACATTGTGGGCCAAATGGATTCTAAGGCTGGCATCCAACTGTTGCAATGATTTTAAAAGCCAAGCCAAGGCAAACAATTGGGCTGCAGCCACCTAACAACCAAAATTCATTTTGTGAACACAAACATTTTAAAACGGCGAGGCAAACATTTGGGCAGCAGCCACTTTACAGCCGCATCGAGGGGGCTCACCGTGGACGTGCGTTCAGTGTTATTCGCAGCTCAGAGAGCCGTGACCCTCTCGCTTCCTGGGTCTGGCAGAGACTGAGTGAGGGAATTTCCAGGTTTTATAGTCCCTCCCCCCTGCCGCCTGCGGGGGCAGCAGAGAGAGTGGGGAATTTTTTTAAAACATTAATATCTCTCTGATTTTTCATCGATGGGAAAAATCCTCTGGTCCAGGAAGACGGAGGGGGGCTCTGAGCGAGGTGGCCAAAAATGACGGCCGTAGGTGGCGGCGTTTCTTTCGGAAATCATCGCACAGTGGGCCAAAAGCGGTC